>NC_053118.1:23599436-23659436 GCF_010015445.1 Perca fluviatilis
GGTTAAACAGACCCAAACACACACACACACACACACACACAAAACATACGGTGCAGGTTTCTTTTGACCAAATATTAAGGCCGCTTAATGCCTGATGCATTGCTTCTTTAGGAGAATAGAGCTACAATGAAAGCACTTACTGTTATTTTCTATACATTTCCTGTATCAATATATTATGGTTGTAAACATGTTACAGCTCTGATAATACTTTTTAGAAATTGCAATGTTAAGGATTAAAGCAGGATTTTTGACCTTGAGGGCAAAATTATGTTAGGAAGTTTCAGTTGTGTATCAAGTTACTATATTGTTGTCAGTGTACACTTACGTTAGGTTTGTTTTGTTTCTATCACTTGCTTTTTGTGTTTTTTAGGTTGACATTTCTTTGCTTAGTTCGGTGATTCACATCCTGGATCACAATCTGGTAGAAAAGGTTACACCTGTGGTTGTAGTGAACTGAACAACCTCTAGATTAATATAATGACCTGTTTGTTTCAAGAATGATTTCAATCTACCAACTGTTTTGTTGTTTTCTGATTCCATCAAAAATAAAAGATGAAAATAGTTTATGTATGCCCATTGTAGTGGTGAAATTAGTACACACCTAAGTGCACTCACCTTTGGAAATTTAATGAATGTGACATGTTTTAATAAAAACATTTTATGCACAATACATTTTTATTAATAATTTATATTTAAATTAACTTCATGGTTAAGATATTTGCTAATGTTGAGTAGTGTTTGGACCATATACCGCTTGGCAAATGTTGAAAAATGAAAAATAATCAGGTTTACCAATTTTATTTCAAACCAAGAAACATTTGAACATTTGCTTTTAATATTTTTTGAAACCATATTCCACCCACGCAATGACCCCTTTACAAGATGGAATACCGAGAAACCTTATTCTGAGAAAAACTTGGCTGGGAAACAGAAAAGAACATTAATACTACTAACAGAAATCATAAATTACACTCCACTTCTACACTAAACTATTTCTAAATGTATGAGTCATTTAGTGTAAAGTGTCTTCATTCTTAAATTGAAACATCTGCCATGGGGGTGAGGTAATTGATGTAATGACGAAATAAGGCAAACTTGCAGTGTTGTAGGCAAGTAGATATAGCCCCTGGCATTTAAATAAATATAACACCTGTATAGTTTTAAGGGCTTAGCATGTAAGTCTTATCCTGCAGGTGTGAGGTGGAGCTGAAATTATGTCAATTTGTTGTCATATGGTTTAAACAACTTTCATTTATACTAGTTACTTTGCCAGAGTAGCGTCCTATCACACATGTCCCTTATCTCTAATAACACTTTTTAGGATACATACAGTACATACATACATCTGACCATTGCCCATACTGTGTATATTTTTACACATTCTGCACACAACCCATTCAGCCTATTTTTCTTATGCAAAACTGTTATTTTGTATGTATGATTGTTTATGTATTTATTGTTTATTTCATATTCATGTTTAATATGTTTGCTTATGTATGCACTATTCACCAAGGCAAATTCCAGGTAAGTGCAACTTATTGTGGCAATTAACCCTTTTCTGATTCTGATTCAGAGACTCCACTGCACTGGAGTGTGTTTGGGATCTACACACTCCGATACAGTAGGTGGCGGTATGCATTATTTAACCTCGGTTTGCCTTCCGCCAACACACACAAAGAAGAAGAAAGGGATTTAAGAGGCGGAGTTTCGTTGGAGGCAAAAACCCTGAAAAGGGCTATCGTTGTTTGCAGTTAAAGCCAACATCGCAATATAAACTTGAGTGCACTTACGTGTGAAGGACACAAATACCAAGGAGAGGTAAACACATAAGCACGCCGAAAAACACTAAACGTTGACTTCGTGCAAGCGTAATAGCCAGGTAGTTACTAGCTTTCTGCCTGCAGTAAGAAGCTAGCATTGCTAGTTAGTTAGCCTATCTAGCTTATGTTGAATTAACGCTGAACATTTTCTACTATTAAGTGTTTATACGAAACGAACAGATTTTTCACTTTCATATAATGTTTCTGAACTCGGTCATCTTTTTCTATCCTCGTTACAAACGTTAATGCATTTTAGTTATGGTATGTCAGACTTTTGTTAAGCAAAGTCCATTGTAGGTAGCCACAGCTGGCTAGCTTCTTTCTTGGTGTTTTGAGCTTTCCTCCATGTTGTTCTTTCTCTTGTATTCATTTATCATGTTAACAAGTGCCAATGAAAATGCTTCAATACACATACATGCCTCTATTTTTAGTAGTATAGTAATAACGTCTGGCACGCTCATAAGTAGTTAAAAATACTGTTTGTGCAGGGGTGTAGCAAGCTGTGATTTATGGGTCCGCTGAAAGAATAAGTAGCTAACATTAACGTTAACTCTGTTAAAAACAATCAGAGAACTGGAAATGTTGTGCATTACAGCAGTGTTAAGTTACTCTAGATTAAAAGAAGTCTCCTTTTTAATGTCAGCAGTATTAGACATTTGAAACCTACTGAGTTGACACCGAATTTGGTTGTAATGTACTTAACTAGTAACTGATGATTTAAGTCTTTATATGTTTTATTTTTAATTGTGTAGCCTGACAAGCCAGACCCACATCAAGATGTTGACCCTGGCTGCGTCTAGATTTCTAGGCTACCAGTAAATGGTGCTAAATCGCATGTTTAACAAGTCTTCACGCTAAGATATCTTCAGTTAGAAGTTCTGCAATTCATAGAAATATTTTTTGTGTATACAACATAAGCGTTTGGTCACAACTACTTTTGATGAGCGGTTTCTGTGTTTTGAGCAGCAAACATGGATGCAGGTGAAGACCAAAACACAGGCACCACCAATGGAAATCCTCAAACAAGCGGGACCTCTCGTGCACCCCAGATAGCCCACATGTCTCTATATGAGAGACAGGCTGTACAGGTGTGCATAAACGACTGCCTAGATGCGATGAAAAGGCTAATGTTTGTTATCTTGAATTGTTAATAATATACTGTTTAAATATAAAGACTTTTGCATCAGTCTTAAACAACATGTATCTGTGTGTGTGTGTGTGTGTGTGTGTTTGTTTAGGCTCTCCAAGCACTGCAAAGACAGCCAAATGCAGCTCAGTACTTCCAGCAGCTCATGTTGCAGCAGCAGATCAATAGTGCACAACTCCACAACTTGGCTGCTGTGCAACAGGTAACCAGAATTATGACAGGAAAAGGCAGGCAGTACAAAAATATGATAAACAGAAGCATTACACAACATCCCTTTCATTCTCTTTTTAAACCAGGCCACGCTTGCAGCCAGTCGTCAGTCCAATACCCCAAGTAACAGCATGTCCCAGACGACCACCACTGTAAGTTTTGTTGTAAGTTGCTTGAGTTACGAATTACACAGCTAGTTTTTTTTAATAGTAAGGTAGGTTTGATAAAAAATCTAAAATGTTCTGTTTCTCCCAGGTCAATTTAAGCACCACATCTGCGGGAGGTACCATGACCAATCCCCGTCCTCACGGTCCAGCCACTTCTGCAACAACAACAGCTCTCAACCAATCAGTGTTGCTGGGTGGAAACTCTGCAGGACAAGGACAGATGTATCTTAGGGTGAGTTAAAAAATTAACATGCGCTGTGTCCATTTATGAGTATAATAGAATACATAAAGGCTTATTGCGCATGTCTGTGTCACCAATTCTTGTGATATAATAATTCAACCTTTATTCTGTTTGTGAAAGCTTATTGATTTGGTGAGTTACTCTTGGGTTGGTATCTCCTGCTACTGATAACTAGAGTCGTGCATTCGACTCTACTACTACTCTAAGAGCAGTTACAGAAGATAGCAGCAATGGCCTCTATAAGTATACATAAGGTAAAACCTACATAAACTGAACTCTATCAACAGAAAATATCTCAAGAGAATCAGTGAAACAGCATAATGTCTTGGAAGGGTTTTAAAAAAAAAAAAATGAGCACTTAACACCAAACATTGAAGGCAAATTCTTAAGTAATCCAAATCTGTGCATCATTTGTTCATTCGTTTTTTTTAAATAAAAGCAAAAAGCAAAAAATGACTTGTTTTCTCAATACTTGAATAACAACTTGTTTTTCCAATTTCCGATTTGATGTTCAAATGAAAAACAACTAATAACGAGCGGATCATAAAATGTTGATATTTTCAACTGATGCAAATTGCGTGACCCGGAAGTGATCTCTACTAGAACCATAGGACGCTATCAGATATGAATATATATTTGATCATGCACGACAAAACATGCAAGAATTAAATCCCCCTTCCACTCGGCCAGCCATGCCAAAACATTTAGGCTATTTATGAACTTCAGAATCCAATGGAAAATAATCTCAAAATGAAATAGCGCAACGTGGTGTCAACATAAAACGCAGCACTTTCAAGGCGGAGAGCGGAGTTCGCTTTGCGGCAAAAACAAAATAGCTTACTTTCACCCAGGCAACGCTTGTTTGTTCCCTCGGGAGTGTTTTAACCACGATCTTTTTCCTAAACTTAAGTAATTGTTTTGGTGCCTAAAACTTAACTGTCATTGCTGCAAGACGCTCACTTTTTCTGGCTACCTTTTGAGTGGGGGATACATTTAGTCTCCACTGGCCACTGTCTCCAAATAATTTAGCAGAGGATATAGACCAGAAAGGGGGAAATCCCATGAAAAGTTTAATATTTCAATTATACAATAACGGTTACTAACAAAATAAAAGTTATAATCAAACTGTATTCATATTGTGGGGCTATTATTCACATTGGGCCTTGTCACCTGCACAGCTGATGTGATCCACACATTTCCAGTAGTGTTGTAACAAAAGGGTCGTTTAACCCGGTGAATCACTTTATATAAATATGTTGGAGAGTTTCTGTGTTCCACTGTGTTTACTGATTTATTTTCAGTAAAATGTTACTTATTTTTCAATAGTTTAATAACGGGCCGTCTGTTCCTACATGTATTGATAGCGTCCAAGTAGAGATCACTTCCGCGTCATGCAATTTGCGTCAGTTGAAAATATCAGAATTGGATGAAAAGCTTTTTATCCATTTTTTCCAGTTTTCATTTGAGCACAAAATCGGAAATTGGAAAAACATGTCGTTATTCTTTTTTTCATTTTGGTTTTGGAAACGAGTATTGAGAAAACAAGTAATTTTTAGCTTTTTAGCTTTCTGCTTTTATTTTGAAAAATGAATGAACGAATGATGCACAGATTATACCATGTAGTTAAGTGATCTGTGAGTCAATCATTGAAATATTTTGTTATTTTAAGGTTGACCATCTGTCTTGCTCCTCACATAGGTCAACCGCTCTCTCAGGGCTCCCCTTGCCTCTCAGCTCATCTTCATGCCTGGTGGTACAGCAACAGTTGCCCAGACACAGCAGCAGCAGCAGCAGCAGCAGCAGCATGAAATCGCACCTACCACAGCCCAGTCTGACAATGATCAGGTTTGAGTACAATTACCATTAATGTGAGGTCTGAGCTATTTAAAGTCATACAGTCTAAGATATGTGATAGTTTTCAGATATGTAATTGTCATGGGAAGACTATTTGACACCACAAAGCACACTTCTGCTAGTTTTCTCAAATGCATTTCACCACAACCTGTTCCTTTCTTAATTTTACAGGTGCAGAATCTGGCCTTACACTGTGCTTCCGCTCCTAGAGCAGTTGCTGTAAAGGCTGAGCTTCCAGAGAGGAAAGATATAGCTAGATTTCCTCTTGGTCAACAGCAGCAGCAGCAGCAGACTTTTGCCCAGACATCTCAGCAGCAGCAAGTGCAACCACAACAGCAGCAACAAATGGCCAAAACCAACTTTACTCCGCAGTCCAACGCAAACACTATGACTCTAAAGAATGTTACTCCTGCTGCTTCTGTAGCTCCTTCCTCCACTTCCTCTCCAGCACTCCCTCTTTCCCAACTCCTCCTGTCCTCCTCTGCTGCCCCCATGATCCTGGTGCCCACCTCAAATGTTCCTCCCACCACCCAGGGCTACACTATTGGCCCAGTGACACCAAAAGCCAACGTTAACACGCAGACTCTGGTGGTGCAGCCCCTACAACAGGCCAGCACTATTGCAGAAAAAGGACCTGTGCCAATCCAGCCCAAGACAGCTCAAGGACAACGCTTACCTGTACAGCTGCCTCCTCGACACCCACCTCCCATTCTCCCAGCTCCACCTAGCAACACCCAGCACAACACTCCCCACATCCCTGTGCAGCTTGTGGGAGCCAGGCAGGGCTTAACAGGAAACGCACAGGCTGTGGCCCTGGCACTGGCACGAAGCAGCACGGCCCAGGAAAGTACAGCTGGCGGAAATGTTAACACAGTCTCCAACAACAGCGCTATGGTAAGACCAACCATTGAAAGGACGTACTTAGCGACACTGACACTTCTTTGGTTTGGTGTTAAGGATAACTGTCAAGTATTGTAACAGTTCTTTCCCCCCCACATACCATTAGATAAAGCCTGCTATTGGTTCTCTGAAGAGAAAATCTGACAGTGACGCACCAAATGAGATGGCGACAGAATCTTCAGACTCTACACCCATGAAAGATTCTGCTCCTCCCTTATCCCCTGCCCCGACAAAGGACTCGGGTATGTCAATTTACTCTCTCCAAATCAAGCAAAGATTAAAAAAAATTGTAACTAAGTCTAGAAATCTGTTTGAAAGCTCATTGTTTTTCCCCGTTTCTTTCGATCCTCACTAGCTCCTCCTTTAGCAGCTGCCTTCTCATCCCCTCCCACCCTGTCCTTGCCTCTGCCCTTGTCAAGAGTCGGGCATGGGGACAAAGACAGAGCGCCTGTTCCCCAGGCAGTGGTCAAACCTCAAGTCCTCACCCACCTCATAGAGGGCTTTGTCATCCAGGAGGGAGCTGAGCCCTTCCCTGTAAGTGTGCACTGTTGTGATGACATAGATTTAGCAATGAATCGAATCTCTGTTTTGAAATACTCTGGCTATGCACTTTTCCTTGTAAAAACGTTTCTTATTGTATTTGATGTAAAAGGTTGCTGGACTCCTCAAAGACAGAGATTTCGCCTTGGTTGGCCGCTCTGAAAATGGACCTCAATGTAAGTGATGAAGTAGCTCTCTTTTTTTTAAGGATCAAGTGTGATACCATGAATCTGTGTGCATAATCATTATTTCATAAATGTGTAATGTAGGTTTATCCCTCCCTTTTCCTCTTCAGTGTTAAAGTGTGAGTACTGTGGAAGCCTTGCCCCAGCCAGCCAGTTCAGAGGATCAAAGAGGTTCTGTTCAAATACTTGTGCCAAGAGGTACGATTTTCTTTAGCTTTCCGTTTCGGCATTGTTTTTATTTTGGTTTGTTGTTTGGTGACCAAAAACTCTACTGTGCTTTACATTAAGGTTAGGTAACCATATTTAATAAAGAAACCAGTCAAAGACTATACCAAACAAAAGTCTAAGAAATGTCTTCCTGAGTTTTGACTGTGCTCCTGGATCCACAGGTATAATGTGAGCTGCAGCCAACACTTCAAGACAAGCAGAGGGAGGAGTGGTGCAGGGCTGGCACCGCCTCCAGCACCCACTGAGAGCGCCGCTAGGCGAAGAGGCCCCTCTCGCAGGAGCAGTTCTAATATCACTAGTAATAACATTTCAAGCAGGCATCTATCTGTTAAGGTACGATCTGTAGTTCAGAGGATGAGACTGTTGATATTCTATATTTTTCTAATTCTAAAATGGGCCACAATGTTTCACTGGATGACATGTTTCCTCAATAGAGTGAACACAGGCACTGCAGTTTGAGTCCCATACACTCTCCTGCTACTGTAGTGTCCTAATTGTGTATTATTTCGCAGCTCAAAATAGTCCAACAAATGCACCATTTACTCCTGAGTGATTTTTGAAAACTACAGTGCCCAGCTGGAGAACATTATTTAACCTCTTTTAAAGATGATACTTTGTACTTGTCATCTGTCTTTTATAAATATTTACATCTTCAGGGAAAACTGATTGGCTTGAGTACCACAGACAGTAGTCAGAAAGTATTGTTGGGCAATACATGGAATTAAATTGTTGATAGTAGAAAAATGGCTGCCTAATGCTTTATATATCATGTCATTATCCACAAATGCAGCTTACTCTCTGAAGTTTTGTCATTGGCTTTTGTTTCTCCACTTTTGTGGGCGTAGTGTCACTCTGAGTCCAGTCGCTCGGAGGACGTATCCAGCGACGGGGAAGAAGAGGAGGACGATTCTCCTTCACTGTCCCCAAGCTCTTCACACTCCTGCTCTAGAGCTGAGCGCAGCGCTCCTCCGTCTGACAGCTCAGCTCCTGGTAGCCTCCCACTAGATGGGGCTAACTTTCTCTCAGCAACTCCTGCTCAGTGGAGTGTGGAAGAAGTCTTCAGATTTATCTCTTCACTTCAAGGTTGGTGTTCAGTGAGATAAGTTTTGAAAGCCATAGCCATGTCTCCTGTTCTCTTTATCTAACTCTATCTTCCTGTCTTTCTGTCGGTTGGTGTCCAGGCTGTGAAGAGTTGGCTGCCCAGTTTCTGTCACAGGAAATAGACGGGCAGGCTCTGATGCTCCTGCGAGAGGACCATCTCATCTCCACCATGAATATCAAGCTGGGTCCTGCTCTCAAGATCTGTGCCTCTATCAACATCCTGCGTGAGTGATTCAGTGCGTACTTCAGAGGGACACCAGCATCGTTGTCATTGATAACGTCTCACTGAAATCAATACCTGGACCTCTTTTAGTAAGAAGTAAAAAAAGACTATGGGAAAAGTGAGGATTTTTCTTACAAAACAATGGTGCACTATCAGTCATGTGAAGACATGGGGATGGACAGTTTACGTTCTGGACATTGAATGTGCAAAAACATGTTGTATGTGTGAGTGGTGAGCATGGGCTGTCTAGAGTATCCATGTCAGTAGTGTTTGTCAGTTGTTGTTTTTCTGTTGCTGTGAGTAGAAGTATGTATTCTCTAAGGCCCGGGACACATTAACCCGATTATCGGCTATGGGACAGTCTGGCGAGGTCAGTGACTCAAATCTGTTCAGTGTGTCCCGTGCCGTCGTCCGTCTGGGGGGCTGTCGGCATTCATTTTGGCCGACCTGACATGTTCGGTCGGCGGCAGGGAAATCGGGACTCACCCGGAAATGACGAGCGCAATGAGGTGACTACAGTTTCTCAAAATCTGATGAAAATCCTCTAAACTGACCTTTTGTTGAGCTGAAATGAAGACAGATTCAGCAACTGCATGGCCTACTTCTCGCTTAAAATGTTTTCAGAAACACGTTTCAGTGAACTATTTTAGTACAATATGAGATCGTATTCTGAACGGCCGCCATGACAGTCTGGCTCTCAATATCCGGAGAAAACAAACCCATGTGACGGGTTCGTCCAATCAGCTGCCGGTTTTCATTACTTGGGCAACATTACAGATTAGCGCCGCCTGCTGTTATGGAGATGTATTACGTCTCGTCTCCTCTCGTCTTTTTGGTCTGTTCTGTGGCAGTTTTTTGGACCTCGGGGACGCGACTGATCATATCGACGGGGTTTTCTGTCAACGGTCGCCCGTCGGCTATATGTGTCCCGGCCTTAATGAAACTGTGCAAATCTGCCAGCCTGCAGTAATCTGTGCTAGGTCTTCTAACTAGGACAGTTTATCTGTTGGGTTAAAAAAAAAGAAATGTTGCCTTCTTGATGTATTTCAAACGGTGCTTTAACTTTAGTGATATGATTTGGAGGGATGTCAGCATCAGTCCACTTCATTTATATATATTTCAGTCTTATTAGTAGTTATTAGTTTATTTACCATATATGTTTAATCCAGGCTTCAATCACATCGAGCAAAGGACACTCAAAAAGCCTGGTATTTGAATTAGTTCATTTTACCAGTTATTGAAAGTTTTAGTTTTTTATCTTTTCCACTTTGTACTACAATCAAAATTATTTTTTTCATGAATATGATATAGTTTTAGTAGCTTTAATCAACTTAACTACCTGAAAATAGGTATTCCTCATGGTTTGCTCTCTCAAGGGCTAAGTGGAAGTGCTCTGTGTACATGTATGCAGTACTACCAATAAACAATACCTGTTACTGGACCTCTGTGCGTGCGTGCGTCTGCTTTTATTACCCCTTGAAAATGAAAAAGTTAATTGTAATTTTTTGACTTTTGTCATTTATTTTGTGTAAACCATTTGAGCTCATTTCACATGACCTGAACTGAGAAGTGTAATAATAGCATAAATACATTTGTGTCCTTTATTTCCAACTGCCAAAGAATCATACAAAAATGTGGTAAGAACATATATTACATCTGTTAATATACATTTGTATTATGCTATAAACAAGATCTGTAAAACTGTCATAAATTAACCGTATCGACTACAAGTTTAGGATGCAGCGGCTGTACATTGGTCAAGTTTACCTATCTTAACGTGTACTACAACAAAATTACTGGTTGTATTTTCCCAACAGCAATGCCTAACTCCCAGTGTTAGGCATTGCCTCATCAGACAAAGAAGCACATGTATGAGGGGCCGTCAGGGACATTATTCAGAATTACCTCTCGCACACACTACTGAAACGCTCTCACACATACAAGTGAAACGCAACGCTCTCACACATACAAGTGAAACGCTCTTATATATACTACTGAAACGCTCTCACACATAAGTGAAATGCTCTTATATATACTACTGAAACGCTCTCACACATACAAGTGAAACGCAACGCTCTCACACATACAAGTGAAATTCTCTTATATATACTACTGAAACGCTTTCACACATAAGTGAAATGCTCTTATATATACTACTGAAACGCTCTCACACATACAAGTGAAATGCTCTTATATATACTACTGAAACGCTCTCACACATACAAGTGAAACGCTCTTATATATACTACTGAAACGCTCTCACACATACAAGTGAAACGCGCTCTTATATACACTACTGAAACGCTCTCACACATACAAGGAAACGGCTTTATATATACTACTGAAACGCCTCACACACACAAGTGAAACGCTCTATATATATACTACTGAAACGGCTCTCACACATACAAATGAAATGCTCTTATATACACTACTGAAACGCTCTCCACACATACAAGGAAACGCCTTCACATACAAGGAACGCTCTTATATATACTACTGAAACGCTCTCACACATACAAGTGAAACGCTTTATATATACTACTGAAACGCTCTCACACATACAAGTGAAATGCTCTTATATACACTACTGAAACGCCTCACACATACAAGTGAAACGCTCTCACACATACACAAGTGAAAACGCCTCTTATATATACTACTGAAAACGCTCTCACACATAAGTGAAATGCTCTTATATATACTACTGAAAACGCTCACACATACAAGTGAAACGCAACGCTCTCACACATAAAAGTGAAACGCTCTTATATACACTACTGAAACGCTCTCACACATACAAGTGAAACGCTCTTATATATACTACTGAAACCCTCTCACGCGCAATACTGAACTGCTCTCATAAACGCTACTGAAACACTCTCATAAACACTACTGAAACGCTCTCACGCACAATACTGAAATGCGCTTATAAATGCTACTGAAACGCTCTCATAAACGCTACTAAAAAGCTCTCACACATCACAAGTGAAACGCTTTCATATATATATTTTCATGTTTTAATGCTGCTTACCGGGACACTATGGTGGCTCGGGCATCAATAATAATAATTAATGAATATATATAATATTTATATATAATAACAATGTGCAATAACTACTGTGCAATACCATTCCATATTCACTGTGCAATATATTGCCTATGTGCAACTGCTGCTGATGCTACTATTTCTGTTATCTATTGTTTGTGGATTCTTACTGTTTTTCTCTTGTACATAGTGTTTTTATTTGTTATTTATTATTGTCCTACTCTTACTGTTTTGTTATACTGTTTTTTTCTCTATCCACTTTGCTGCTGTAACACTGGACTTTTCCTATTGTGGGACAAATATAGAATATCTTATTTTATCTTTTCCACCTGATTACATAAAAACACATACCACATAGCTAATAATAAATATACAAGATACAGCTTATGACAACGTGCCTTCCAATTCAGATTACATACGTCTAATAAACATCATACAGAAACTGTTCTTAATGTTTTTATCTGGAGATACATATAAGTATGAGCATTTTCAGAATTTCAGTCCAACAACCGACGTTAGTTAACGTTACGTTCTGTCGCAGAGAGCTTGATTGACAGCGTGAGCGGTGTTATGGCGTAATCAACACATGGCTCATTTGAATATTAAAATTAGCAGGTCACGACAAGAAAATGTAACCAATGAAATTACTTATTTTGACACGGCTTTTTGACACACATTTTTGCCAATAAGTATTAAACTAACAAGTTAATCTGTCAAAAGGTGGACCTTTTTGTTATTTTATCAAAAGTGAAGTAAAGTCATTTTATAGCACATTTAAATGAACAACAGTTGACCCAAAAAGTTGCTTTACAGGTAGAGCAGGGAGGGCATAAACAGTATACCTTAAAGATACATTAATCAAGTAAACAAGGTACCATGAATACATTTTGGCAAAAGTAGAATCAAATAAAGTAACATAGAATAAAACAACAATGGAACATTTGTAAATACGAAAGGATAAGAAAAAGATGAGTTCAGTTCATAGCTCTGAATCTTAAAAACAAAACAAAAAAAAACATTAGGAATCAAAGGAATTTAAACGCAAGAGAGTAGAAATGCATCTTCAGATTTGATTTAAAACTAACAATTGTATTACATAAATTGATCTGGGGTGGGAGGGATTTCCAGAGTTTGGGGGGCTACTACAGAGAAGACTCCGTCCCCTCTGGTTTTTAGGCATGTCCGGCAAAAATGAGTGTCAGGCTTAGCCGGACTGTCCAGCCTAAAGCCTGAGGAATGGCCAACCTTTATATATATATATATATATATATATATATATATATATATATATATATATATATATATATATATATATATATATATATATATATATATATATATATAATATTTCACTATAATGTGTGAAAGGATTTCACTATAGTGTGTGAGAGGTGTTTCACTTGGTTATATGAGAGTTTTCACTATAATGTGTGAAAGGATTTCACTATAGTGTGTGAGAGGTGTTTCGGTAAAACCGGAAGGGCTTCCGTTCAACAAAAATGCGCAATTCACAGCGCGATTCACGTGTTGATCGTCAGCCATATTGTTCGCAAACACTAATGTCTGCCCAACAGCCTGCAAGCAGCCTAACCGGAGGCAGCAGCGTTACTTCACACTGTACTTGCGTCAGCGGGAGACCATCAGAACCGTTGCAACTTCAAGCCGCGACACACTGAACAGTCACATAGCGTCACTTTCCCCCTCCGGACAGCACAGCAGCATGACACTGCCAACTGCAGCTCCAGTGTGAGCAACGCTTCATCTCTTGGACATCAGCCACGAGGTGGAAAAGGTAATTATAAATAGTTTTTTTTTCTAAATTATTGTTTAATCCAACGCAACGCAACAAGGCATGGTAGTGAGCTAAACAGTTAGCTGTTTGTGTCTCCACTACAAACATGCGCTCACTACCGCAGACCGCTCACTACCACCCTAATACCCGAAGAGTCTCAGATCTACTGCAAACTTGGCATAGTTCTTGCAGGGGGCCTAGATAGGTACACTGTCGAATTAGGTGCATGTAAGTGCCAGCAGCTAACTTAGTATTGTTTGTAGCGTGGTTGCTATGGTAACATACGGCAATGTGCCTCACGTGGTGGTACGTCAGCAGGTGGTAAAATCAGCTGTTCTTCACCTGGTGTGTATTGACTTGATGTTTTTAAGACTGTAGGAACATTTCACTTCTTGTGTTTTTAGCAGCAATAAATATACACAAACCAGCATTCCTCTACTAAATGTTTCTTCATCATTTCTGCACTGCTGTTACACCAAGCATAATCTAATGTTGTTATTTGGCCATATTGGTTGTTTACTTGAACAGTGCCATATCTTAAACTAATGTTACTGACTGTTGTTACTGTTGTCTGTTGTTACAGACTGTTACAGTCTGTAAATCCTCTGTTATTTTCTGCCCCACACTGAAGCAATAATACATTTTACCAGTGATGATCTTCACTGCATATTACTGCTGTGATTAAATACATCCTTCATCAGTATTTGAGTCAAGTACTTTAGTAAAAAATACTGATTATAAATAAAACTACTTTTTATGTATGCCTTTTTTTGTTTATTTCTCTCATCGGTACAGGCCAAAAGTTTTGACACACCTTCTCATTCAATGCGTTATATTATTTATTTTCATGACTATTTACATCGTATCACCTGAAGTCATCAAAACTATGAATGAATACATATGTATGTAATATGATACTTAACAAAAGTGTGAAATAACTGAAAACATGTCGTCTTATATTTTAGATTTCTCAAAGTAGCCACACTTTGCTTTTTTATTAATAAGGGAAATAATTCCACTAATTAACCCTGAGAAGGCACACTTGTGAAGGTAAAACCATTTCAGGTGACTACCTCATGAAGCTCATTGAGAGAACACCAAGGGTTTGCAGAGTTATCAAAAAAGCAAAGGGTGGCTACTTTGAAGAATCTAAAATATAAGACATGTTTTCAGTTATTTCACACTTTTTTGTTAAGTACATAATTCCATATGTGATCATTCATAGTTTTGATGCCTTCAGTGAGAATCTACAATGTAAATAGTCATGAAAATAAAGAAACACATTGAATGAGAAGGTGTGTCCAAACTTTTGGCCTGTACTGTATGTCTCAGCATAAAGGAATGACCTTATTGCATATCCCCTTTTCACGTTACATTTATGTCACTCAGAAACACCAGTCCCATTTCAAGGTGGCTGCTGAACTCTGACCTTGCGATTGTCACCTCAGTTGACAAATTATAACCTTCCATGCCCTGTCCACAGCCTACAATATCTAATGAGTCTGTGTTAAAGGGAAGGGCAGACGTGGTTTTTCATGGTAGATTTATGGCTCAGAGAGAAATCACGTATATAAGAGTGTTCAGGGCTTGAAGTGATAAAATTGGTTACATGAATATATATAAAATCTGAATATTAATGGGTTAAATATAACTGATATTGATAACCACTACCCATTATTTACTGTATATAATATTGATAGCGGGTGGTGGTTAGTATTTTGTATTGTATTTCCTATAGCAGTATGACATTATTGTACTGGCTGTTTTCATGTGTTCTGAGTAGTGTGCAAACAAGGTCCAAAATCATGGTTACACAAACATGGACACATCCTTTCTGATCCTTAGGACTGGGACCACCAGACTGTTTTAGAACGCATCAGGGATGGCTTTGGTGAGCACATTCCAGAGCCATGTCAGGTAAATGCCTCTTTTTTCCTCTTACTTTCATGATTATTACAAACATTTGTGTTTTTTGATTTTTTTTTTAAAAATGTTTTTTTTTTATGCTGTTTTTGGTTTTTTTGTTTTTTTTTTATTGTGGTGATATATTCAAAAAGCTTTTTTTAGTATGAAGGTTTTTTTTATATTCCCTTTTTTTTTCTTTTTTTTTTTTTTTTTTTTTTTTAAAAAAAAAAAAAAGGTGTTCTGTATCTGTTTTCAATTAAAATCCCTCTGCAGTTCTCATGAAACATTTGCAGCAATGTGTTGTGCAAAACTTTGATTTGCAACATTCCCACATTGCCCTTGAAATTTGCTACTGTCATCTTGTGAAACATGTATGGTACTATACAATCCAGTTTTCTGAATTTGGATAGTCACACTGAAAAGGAAAAGTCAGTATTTTTCACCCCGGACCAAGCAAAATTATATTGCTTAATTTATTAGATTAAGTTATTGGAAATGTACATCATCCTTGGCATGCATATTATATTGCAGCTCACTTCTCCATTCATGTTTTACACCTAGCTTTTTATTTGTTTGTGTCAACCACGGCCCTGGTCATCATTCGAGACCCGGCCTTTAATTGACAGCCATTTTTGTTTGGCGAAATGTGGTATTTATCAATATTGTTTTTCCTTTTATGCCATTGTTTTGCAGCTATAAGAGAGGACTGGTAATACATTGCTGGCAAAGCCATTGCTGTGAGCTTGGTACATGGCGGTCCACCACCAAACTTCCTCTCTCAGACATAGCTGACACAGAACTCTTGGAAAAAGTCAAAAGGTCAGTTGATAGATTTTGAATGTTATACTGAATTAGTTTACATTAAAAGGTTCTCTTGTTGTTTTCCCTTTTGAAAGGAGTATCAGCCCACTTTTTCCATATTATGTTGTAGTTTGAATGCCACCACTATTCAACGGACAAGTGTCGACAGCAAAGCATATTTTTCCTCTTATTTATCGCATTGTAGCAATGTACAACCCTTTGAGGACCTTGAAAAGTCAAATGCACCTTTGCTTGACTACTTGGCCAATGCAGGATGTCTGAGGCCTAGTACGTCGTAAGAGACAGGGATCTGCTGAAATTGTCATGTTTCAGGTCATCCACAGAGTTCAAAGTCCATTTCAAAGGTATTCAGTGTTAGTTGTTGTACAGTCAGATCAATCTCAAAAAGGAGTCATAATTTTAACCATTGACCAACAAGGTGTAAGACTAGCTTCACAAAATCTATTGTGTTTGTATAAAACCAAGGGACAATTTGACATTGTACAATTGAATTATGGATTGCACAATTATTCCATGTTGTTTGTACAGATTCTGTGAAGGACTGAAAACTCTTTGGGTTCAGGACCAAATACGACGACATCCAGAGACAGCCCCCCCTGTTCTGCTATGAGCTGTGGATGATCTTTTCAGCATTCGTCTCTCTCCAGAAGGGAGCAACAAGAGAGCTGCTGACGAGATGGTCGTTACTTTCTGGAGGGACTATCTCCAAAATGCAGAGGGTAATTAATGGTTTAATGGTCATCTGTTTTTTTTAGTATCATTCTTTTTATTTTATTCTCTTGGTAGTCATAACATTATCACAAAGCAACCTGCGAATGTTGAAAGATGAAAGACCTGTTATAATTGAATTGCTATAAGAGGCATTCAGATTTTTAGGACGCTTTGGTTTTGAGAAGTGAAATACTCTTACTGGACAATTTATTCAGTATCAGCTGATGTTAATTGCTTTAGAGATGATTCACATACATATTAATTGGACCAACTACCACTGATAATGTTTTTCTTTTTATAGAAGAAGAAGGGCCATCCAAACTAGAGAAGATATTGGCCTTCACAACTTGAGCATCTGACCAGTTCATTCACAAAGGAGATGATGGCTTCTCTACATCAATGTTCCCTCTTGCCAACACATGTGTTAACTGCATCAACTTGCCACTACATGTGTCTTACCAACGTCAAGAAATTTAAAAATTTTTTTTTTTTTTTGTAAATTTTTTTTTTTTTTTTTTTTTTTTTTTAATTTTTTTTTTTTTTTTTTTTTTTTTTTTTTTTTTTTTTTTTTTTTTTTTTTTTTTTTTTTTTTATTTTTTTTTTTTTTTTTTTTTTTTTTTTATTTTTTTTAACAAAACTTTAATTCACAGAATACACTGCACAAGTGAAGAAAACATTTTAACAAACCTTAACATAACTCCTATGCTATTCACTTAAAGGAACACACCGACTTATTGGGAATTTAGCTTATTCACCGTAACCCCCAGAGTTAGACAAGTCGATACATACCCTTCTCATCTCAGTGCGTGCTGACGGCTCCAGCAGCATCAGGCCAGCACAGAACATCAGGTAACTGGTTCCAGTAATCCTACTGCTCCGAATAAGTGACAAAATAACACCAACATGTTCCTATTTAAATGTTGTGATTTATAGAGTCACAGCGTGTACAAAAAACAACGTAACATGAGACACAGCCGTCTTCTAACTGTAAACAAACCGGGAACTATATTCTCAGGCGGAAGAATATAGTACTTGGGCGGAGTGATATGCTCGCAGCAAGCCTGTCTGAGAATATAGTTCCCGGTTTGTTTACTGTTAGAAGACGGCTGTGTCTCATGTTATGTTGTTTTTTGTACATGTTGTGACTATACAAATCACAACATGTAAATAGGAACGTGTTATTTATTGTCACTTTGTCTAATTCAGAGCAGCAGGCTAGTTGGAACCAGGTACCTCCAGGATCTGTGCTAGGCTAAGCTAATGCTGGAACCGTCAGACAGCGTTACGCACCGGAGATGAAAGGGTATGTATCGACAATCTTACCTGGGGGGTTCGTAATATAGCTAAATTCCTAATAAGTCGGCGTCCCTAAAGATACGAAGTGAAGAAAAACATCTATTCCATGGTCCCCATCATTTTTCAAGTGGGTTTACTTGTTGAATAATGTTAGTTGTGGTCTCATTAATAGTTACATCTATGTCTGGAATTACAACATTATTATTGGTTTGAAGTTCAGGTAATGGCCCTTCTTCATCAATGCCATAGTAGTTATCAGCATCAAAAATGCTGTTTAGAGCTGGATGGATTCCTGCATTATTAATGACACCTGAATGCCACAGCTGGAGAGGTGTCTGCCCCCCTGGTGTGGAGAGGTCATGGTGGTTCTATTGATTGATTGATGAATTATGTTACTGCTCTTTCAATCCTTGGTAAATAAAAATAATGCAGACAAAATAAATGTAGTTCATTCAATGAATCCAGTACACCCTGTTCCTCCATGAAGTTAAAGATGTTTATAAAGTGTCTAGATACAACACCATTGAGTTCTGCCCATATTCTCTCAATCCTTTGGTTGTGTACTGATAAACCTGTAATAACACTGTTCAATCATCTTCTTTCCAACATAAAACAGGCAACATTTATATTTTCCTTACCATGATCACATCTGACCCTTAAGGGCAAGCTATATGAGCACTATTTTACTAGTATTTGGTAAAGCTTTTTTGTAGTTTATGCAAAATGTTGTGCGTGTAAGCAAGTTTTTCAGTAGTGTATATGAGAGCATTTCAGTAGCGTTTATGAGAGTGTTTCAGTAGCGTTTATGAGAGCGTTTCAGTAGCGTTTATGAGAGCGTTTCAGTAGCGTGTATGAGAGCGTTTCAGTAGTGTTTATGAGCAGAGATGGGAAGTAACGAAGTACAAATACTTCGTTACTGTACTTAAGTAGATTTTTCGGATATTTCTACTTTACTTTACTATTTTTTTTTGTGGCGACTTTTTACTTTTACTCCTTACATTTTAACACGAATATCGGTACTTTCTACTCCTTACATTTTAAAAATTGGCTCGTTACTTTAGTTTTGTACAAGAGGTAGTAATGTCGGAGAATAGCGCGGACACGCGCCTCACACCGCGAGCGGGTGCGTGCGCCACACAGAAAAAAGTGAGAAAAAAAGAAAGAGAGACTGCTGTCCGGAGGATAATCAGTTGAGATGGTGTGTGTGCGTCCTTGAGAACTGTAAGTCGTATAACTTATGTTGTCAGTTAATGTAAGCCTGTTGTTGTATTGGTGTATAGTTCCTGCACAGTTAAAGTAGGTAGTGATTTAGTTGTTTGTGTTCTTCACCTGTTAGCTAGGTTTCACGTTGCTACACGCAACGTCTTTCCCAAGCATCAAAGAGAGAAGTTGTCCGTGTTTTACAGACACACCTGGGGGCGAAGTTTGAAACCAGCATCAGCTTTAAATACGGTCCTAATCTAGTCCTCACTAGCAAATTTCAAATAATTTCACTGGAGTTACCGTTATTATTTTCACGTGATCAATACCGAATTCAATCTAATTGGATGGGAATATACTGTAGGCTACGTTGCATGTAACGCACCACTACAAGACGACTCGACAGATTCGACGCATTCTGCATTCATTTGCGGCAAATAATTGCAGCATGATGGTGGTAACGTTAGCACTAGTAGTATGGCGGCGACATGATTGAAAATGAAGAAAACGGAGAATCCAGAGTTAGGCAGACAAGCAAGACATTCCCAATCATCCCTGGCCTTATCTGAGAGAGATGTTTGAGATAGGCTAGGAGGCATCAAGTATGACTCCTGGCCAATGTGCTGTGTAACTCTAACAGTATGGGGATCTTCTTAATTAATCTATGTTTAGTAATTCATATTGTATCCTTTATTTTCTTTCTATATTTGAGCACACACACATACATGTAGATTCCTTTAAATGTTAAGGGGACGATTAAAAAAGAGAAACTGGATCTGTGAATTCTCACAGAATCACAATTGAATTCATATCTTGCTACTCAGTCAGAATCTTATTAAGCTGGAGTCCCAGTCTCTGTCACAATAATCATATATGTGATGTTTGGCAGACATCCATTTAAAATGTAGACAATGGCATATAAAGAGCCTGGTTTTTATGTCCACTGAAGTTTCTCAGCTTGCACTCTAGTAACGTGTGTGGTCCAGGTAGCTTTGCATAAAAAGTGGTTGTCATTCGCAAGGCTACTTTTACTTTTATACTTTAAGTACATTTCAAAGCCTGTACTTTGTTACTTTTACTTAAGTAAAGAAGTTAAATCAGTACTTCTACTTTTACCAGAGTATTTTTTAACACAAGTATCTGTACTTCTACTTAAGTACGGGAAGTGAGTACTTTTGCCATCTCTGTTTATGAGAGCGTTTCAGTAGCGTGTATGAGAGCGTTTCAGTAGCGTTTATGAGAGTGTTTCAGTAGCGTGTATGAGAGCGTTTCAGGATTGCGCGTGAGAGCGTTTCAGTAGTGTATATAAGAGCGTTTCACTTGTATGTGTGAGAGCGTTTCAGTAGTATATATAAGAGCGTTTCACTTGTATGTGTGAGAGCGTTGCGTTTCACTTGTATGTGTGAGAGCGTTTCAGTAGTATATATAAGAGCATTTCACTTGTATGTGTGAGAGCGTTGCGTTTCACTTGTATGTGTGAGAGCGTTTCAGTAGTGTATATAAGAGCATTTCACTTGTATGTGTGAGAGCGTTGCGTTTCACTTGTATGTGTGAGAGCGTTTCAGTAGTATATATAAGAGCGTTTCACTTGTATGTGTGAGAGCCGTTTTAAGTATAGTATATAGAGCATTTCAATTTGTATGTGTGAGAGCGTTTCAGTAGTATATATAAGAGCGTTTCACTTGTATGTGTGAGAGCGTTTCAGTAGTATATATAAGAGCATTTCACTTGTATGTGTGAGAGCGTTTCAGTAGTGTGTGCGAGAGGTAATTCTGAATAATGTCCCTGACGGCCCCTCATACACATGAATGAGGTCTTAATCAGAAGAAAATGAATGGTTCCCAAAAGTAGACAACTTACTTAGCATACAGGTTTTCTCATTCATGCTGTGTGACCCAGAAGTAGGAGAATACTTAAATTAAAAGTACAATTTCAGTGCCCAAAAACAAGTAAGCAAAAGTCTGGAACACTTTTATTGTTCGGAGAAGTGCACCATTGGGGAGAAAATTGCAATTTATTTTGCTGGCACAGGCAGTGATCAGAAAACAGTGTAGCTGTTCTTTTCCCCGTATCCTGCTTCCTTCAGGTACTGCTCAATGTTAACTGTCCCAGACACCTTGAGGACTTTGTCAGAGGCACTTTTCTCTCCTGAGTGGATCTTGTGGCTCACTTCAGCCAGAGTGGGTCGATCTTGATCCTTCCACTGGCAACAACCCTTAATGATGGAGTATCTGAAAGACAGATTTACAGCACATTTGTTAGAGGAGAAACAGCACTCAGCTTCAGATGTGCTTGTGTGTTATCTGGAGCGTTCAGTGGAAACTTACAGCGTGTTGGAACAGTTGGAAGGTTTTTTTAGACTTTTCCCTCGTTGATGAAACTGCAGAAGCTCATTTACTGAGATGTCTGCATATGGAGCGTCACCTGGAGAGAAAAGAGTAAATGTTGTAGGTAGGAGTGGGCGATATGGTATCAAGGTGTATGTACTTTTACATTGCAATATCAATATATATATTGTGTTATTAACTTTTCTGGAAAATCAACAAAGAAGCTGTTTATGGATAAAATAGCCAGATGGGTTGGCCCTTTTTTGGCTAATCCAGCAAATGGAATACCTTATAATTACTTCACCACACTGATAAAAAAATAATCATATTAAAATCCAATATTGGTATAAAGTAAAGTGTTTATGGGTTTGCATTAGCTACAATTGCCTAACATAACCAGAGATACTGTATTACAGTGATAGATAAGATAACTCCGTTTAAATGGGTAAAAAGTTCAATTTCAACTTACCCAATGTTGCCATTTCATACAGTAAGATGCCAAATGACCAGCTAGAGAGGAACGCACAGAGGCAAATAATGGTTATAGTCTTTCATTGCATTGTATTGGAGGTTGTCAACGACAGAAAATACCAGAGATAACAGATGAAAATAGATTAAACTCACATGTCGCTGCTCTGACTAGCAGGTTTCTTGGCTAACAGCTCTGGTGCCTGCCATTTCTTCATGCTGGAATCATCTCTCTGAGTGGCTCCCTGGTTCTTCCTTGTGTGGACCCCATGCAGGCCCCAAAGCTTGGCAGTGAAGTCCTTGGTGACCAGTACGCTGCGGGCACGAATGTTTTCGTGGAGAAGATCTTTGCTGTGAAGGAACTCCTGATTGGGCAACAAGACAAGTGGCATCTCAGGATTAAACACACACGCCTGTGCAGGTGAGTTCAGTTTAGTCATCATTGTCGACATGAAGTACATATATGAAACTGGTCTCATTATGAACTGTGGTGGAGGGGCCTGCATGTAAGAAAGTGCACGCCATAATGGGTAATGACAACCATGTTCCCCTCAGGATGAATTGAAATAACTTTGATGAATAATTTTTCATCTAACTGCATCATCAGCTTAAAATGTGAATCCTTAACCTTTTTCTAAATAATTTTATGTGGCATGTTGATGTTAATATTTAGCTTATGTAAAGCCTCCAGGGCTGCCAGCATTGCTGTAGATAAATACCATTCTCTGTTTAAAGTAATGAGACAATTATACAAAATGTTGCCTTTTGGGATTGTCGGGTAGGTGCATGGTTTGATGAAGGCGTTTTGGAGGGAAACCCTGCCAACAAGTCAATGCTAAGATTGGGTCATGACAGGTTAAATGTATGTCAGTGATTTGAAAGTCAAATATGTGGACATGTGCAGTGTATAGGGAGGTGAGGACATGTTTGTATGCATACTAACCAGAGCTGAGGCCACCTGTTTGGCCAAGGTAAATATTCGTCTCTCAGTCATCTCACAAGGAGGATTCACATGTTCCTGAAAAAAAAAACACAAAGAGAAATTACATTAACATTTCAAAGTTGACAGGTGAATGTTTTGTTGTTGTTGTTGTTTTAAATATATGGTTTGATGCTTAAAGTGAGTTATCACACAGCAGCAGTATACCCGCTGTAATAAAAATATATACCTGTCTGCATCGCCACAGGAAGCTGAGCAGGTCTCTGTTCTCCAGCTCTTCCACAACTGTAATCAGAGGAGCTCGAAGTGAGACCACACCAAGAAGTTCTGGCAGGAAGGGATGTGGTCCCAGCTGGGACAGGAAGGACGCAAAGCCCAGGAAGTTGTGTCTTTCTGTGGCATCAGCAGAGTCTGTAAAGGGCAAGAATGAGAGGGAGATAAAAGAAAAATAGTGAAAGAGTAACACTGCAGTTACAGAAACCATGTTCTCAAAATCAAATGAGACAATTAAGAGCTTCCATTAAATTCAAGTTTAACCATCTCACCCTTTAGGACTCGCAGTACCACGTTCCTGTTATCCATTCGGGCCCTGTAGAGGGACACAGAGGAGTCGGAGTGCAGGGAGAAGGGAACAGGCAGAGGGGTGACCAGGTTGAAGGACTCGGGCAGCCTCTGACGGGGCAACTCTCTGGGCTGGACGATAGGAGTGAAACTGGGCTTAAAAGGCTGTGGTGGGGGGCTGAGCGGGGGAGAGGGTGTTTCCACAAATATGGAGGGTTTTTTGGAGGGGTTAGTGTTCGGGGGGTGGAAGGTGGAGTACGAATCGGGCATGTCCAGAGCGATACTTTCATGCTCCAGGACATTGATACCTGGTGGAGCTATGGACAGAAAGCCAAGGAGAGATGAAAGGGAGACAGAGAATATTTGTCATTAGAGGTAAATGCAAGGATTTACATGAGAGCAGTTAAACAGGACTATTTATCTTTGTGTAGTGCTGGAAAATATGTCTAACTGAAACTGAGATAGTACATAGGAGTGCTTATTGACCCCATGAGAGAAATTATATTATACAGTGGATGCTAAAACTCTAAAACTTGTCATCTGTCATTTCCTTGCTTAATGAAAAAACAAGAATGCTGCTGGTTCTACTGTCAACTGTACAGTATACCACACTGTGAATACACTGAGCATGTTTTATTTATAGTAAACTTACTGAAAACCAGTTGAAAGTGCTGATGGCTTTCACACAGTATTTCACTTATGTCTGATGACCATAAACTTTTTATTGTAAGACATTTTTAAAACTGTGAATCAAATGTAAAAAGAAATGCAAACAATCATTTACAGGCATACACAGACTTTAAATGAGAAAGACACAAAAGTTTAAAATCATTTAAGGATTAAATAATTTCATATGTACGTAAATAGCCTGTAATGTAGTTTTATTTATTGCATTTTTCTTTAATTATTTAGTTTAATTAATTGTTCTATAATAATATTTTGAGTGCTTATAACTACAGATTTTTATATTTGTATAGGTGCCTATGTCATTTTGTTTAAAAAGGTCTAAACAATGAATGCATAGAAAGTTGAACCTGGACTCTTAACTACACCTCCTGGAAAAAGCAAAACACACACATGGAATCAGCTTAGTGACTGTTTGCTGACAGTGTAGATCAAAAATAATTCCTACAACAGCTAACAATTGTGTCTATTCCAGTGTCTTACCATTGATGCCATGCAGCACTCTCCTGGAGGCCGACTTTTTGGCCTGTGGACGGATGCGATTGACTTTCTCTGGACAATAGCGCAGCAGGATAATGAAGACCAGAGTGACCAGGAAGCTGGCCAGCAGCAAGATGGGCACAATGATCACCTCCTGCTCGTATACACGGATCTCTGCAAACAGGAGCAGACACAAGGAAACCTGAATCTTTACGATCACTCAGCAAGTCAGATACACTAATGTCAATGTGGCAGATATGTTTGTCTGTACAGTCTGGGCTGGTATGTCATGTCATCTGTTCGTCTGTCAACCTAACACTTGACAAAGCCTCTAATGGCCAGACCAGGTTAGTGGCCAAATTCCCCAAGTTCTGTCTGCTGTTAAAACCTACCACAGATAGTATCTCCATTGTTGCATTGGACGTCTGCGCCTGATAATGAAGACATCCTGTCAAATGTAAAAAGAGATGTGATAAAAGACCTTTTTTTTTTTATTATATTCCTAATACATCGTTCACAGGCAAACTTCATATTCAGTAGGTTTCTAGACAGTTGTTATGTAATAGCTTAAGGACATTTCCTTTTTACAAAAACAACACATAAAGTGACAGTGGTAGTCCTGAAAGCCATTTTGTCTCTGGGGCTGAATGTGTGAATAATAACATGACTCTTGCCAGGTATCTAGCATGAGAAGGGGTCTGAGTGAACGTGTAACTGAGACCAGGAACTTCAGATGTTGTATCACAGTCTCTGATGTATGCCAAATGTTTTTTTTCCCTGCCAAAGACGACTGGCAATCAGAATAAAGACTCTGACACCTCACCAAATTGCTTTTTGTTTAATCCATCTTCTTATGTAACACAAAACTTTGATCCTTTTGGTCTACAGCACAGACCTCGATCGTTTGTCAATCTTAAGTAATACAATATGAGCTTCACCAAAGCTGTTTACAGAAATAAAATGTTATCATTTCTAACTGAGGAATCTTTATGCTGTATATCTGAATTCAGAGCTGCTTTAAATGCAGTGTATAGGAACAGAAATGCAGCCACACAGGGAAAATCTTCAACCACATGATCATCCTTTTACGTCAGATCCAAGATCTCTAAACCTGTTCATCTGCATTTTTTTTTACCCATAAATGCTTGTACACACTCAAAGGGAAAATATAAAGGGCAAACAAAGAACTTGCTTGCACACTCAAAACTGATAGCATATGTCACAATGGTCACAGAAAGACAGTAGATAAACAGTTAGAGCTATTATTTCATTAACAGCATGCATAAACATGAGCTCACTCCACCTAAGAGCAACCTTAGCAAAATATTACATGACAGTGTAATAAAAAAAAGACATGGAGTGTAAAACATCCTTACTTCAGCTCCTTCAGTTGTGTGTTATATCCCAAAAGAAAATGTTCAATCTGGTTATTTCAGGCTCATGTTTTCCTCCTTTACACAGTCAGACACTTTTCATACATCCTCCCAGCTGAATGTGTTGTCTGGGTTCAGCCGTGCTGCTCAGATCTTCATTGTATTGTTTTTCTCAGGTGATAAGTCCGGCTCAGGGGACCAATGCTCTGCTCTCTGTTTGTCTATGTTCCACCTTGTGTGTGTGTTTTCTTAACTCCACCCTCTTCGCCTATAGCTTACCCCTCTTCTCCTGTATTGTGCAGTTCCTTCTTCCTCCTTTCTGTCACACTCCACAGTTTTTAGAAGTGATGCATCATGCTGATATCAGGTTTGTGGCGCTCCACACTCTCGCCCTGCCTTTGTTTGCTCGCCTACATTCTGTAACTAGCTTTTTCTCTGAAGTTGGCATATGTCGGCTACTCCTCTTTGTTTTCGGGGAAACTGGTTCTGGCCTTTTGTTAAGCATGTTTGGCCTACATTGTACTGGAACTGGTATGACAAGCTTTGCCCGCTCTGGAGTATTTAGTCAACAATAATAAACTGTATTTATTTCTGGTTACAAGCATGCAATGTAGATAAATAATCCCACATCTTATATAAATATATAAAAAGTGTACTGTCAATTAAGATAATGCAATATTACAGTGGTTGTAGAAGCAAAAGTATCCATACAACAATGTGACATAAATTACAAGTAAATATTTTACTTGTAAAATATTACTGTTGTAGCTGGTTGAGGTGCAGCTAGTTTTAACTACATACACGACTGGGTAGTTTAGTCCAGTGGTTCCCAACTATTTAAGCCTCAAACACTTATTTAAATGATTTAAATTAAACCATCTGAACAATTTAAATAAAAATTTTAAGATAGGACAGACATCTGAACAGGGGGCCTGAACTAGACTCTGATTTTAATGGGTCACAAGCCAAAAAGATTTGGAAACACAGGTTGAATATACTGTATAATAATGCATTGTTTTATAATTTATAGTTTTTTATGTAAAATCTTTATCTGAAAATAAACTTGTAACTGTAGCTGTCAAACAAATGTAGCAGAAGAAAAAGTACACGTTTGCAAATACCTCAAATTTGTATCTAAGTGCAATTAATATAATTACTTATACATATACCAGACTTTTCTTGGAACCAAATGAATAACATTAAGAACATTTGATGTAACTCCTCTCCTATAAATATTTGCACTTAAAATGGAAGTTTCTGAAGAGACAGTTGGGAATCTGATCCAAGCTAATTTCCATTACAATGCATTATCTATAAATATATTTTGGTTAGTGTTGCAATCGACGGGGTGTATCCCAGCTCTTATTGGTAAAGAGGAGGGTTACACCCTGAATGTCACATCAGTCTACCACAAAGCAAACACAAACAGACAACCATACACACACTAACATTAAGACCTATGTGCAATTTAGTTTCCAATCCACCGAACCTGCATGGAGTTGAAATGTGGGAGGAAACCTGTCCAGAAAGGCCTCCGCCCCAAATGGGTTTACAATGATTTGCTTGATTTAAGAACAATGAGAATATCATTGGGGTGACATAAAAAAATGTAGTCCTTACATTTTGTATAGATCATGTGAACTGTCAAACACCGCATGACATCTTAGCGGTTGTAAGGTTGTTCAGCACAAGCACAATGCTGCTTTGAGTGAAATACTAATGTCAGCATGCTAACATGCTCACAATGACGATGCTAAAATGCTGATGTTAAGCGGAGGAAATGTTTACCATCTTAGTTTAGCATGTTAGCATTTGCTAATTAGCACTTAACAAAGTACAGGTGAAGATGATGGGGATGAATTTGTTTTTTTTTACCTGATGATGATGCTAGATGAAAAGTTAAAGGATTACCACCAGTTATTACAGTTCACCCTGATGGGGAAATGAATGCTTTCACTAAATGTCTTGGATATCCATCCAGCAGTTATGGAGACATTTCACCACAACTACAAATGTCAATGTCCTCATGGTAGTGCTAGAGGAACAGCCAGGGGATCGCCAGTCATTAGGATTCATCCTGTTGGGACTATGAATGTTGTTGACTGGCCAAGGTTTTGAGATATTTCATTCTGTACCAAAGTGGTGGACCGACCGTTCCACCTCCCGTAGAGCCACGCCACTAGCATGGCTAAAAATATTAAATTCAAGTTACATAATGCAACAAATACACAACTGCAACACTGAATTTCAATTGAAAATATGACCAGCTTCATCATCTGGAAGTTGTCAATGTTTATTTTTAATAGGCACATAATTAACAGTGGAATGGTATGTTACATTATTTACACTACTATTTGTTATTAGAGGTCTTTTGGAAATATACTGCTTGGTTTCAGAAGGCACAGAAAATATGAAATTTGAAGAATTAGAAGAGTCAAAGACATTATTGAAATTAGAATCTATGAGCACACCAACAGTGTTTGAAGGCAGCTTTATACAGTATCTCACAGCTTGGCAGTTGATTTGTCAGGCTGAGGTCCCAGCCACCTCTCCCCTGAAACAGACAACTAAATTAGATTGGGCATGATTCTCAGACACTATTTCTATATAAAATCATGTATATTATCAAGGGTGACTTACAGTGAATGCTACAGTAGATTAAGGCTATGTCAAGTGTCACTTCAATCTTTCTATTGTCACTTTTACATAGGGTCGGGTACCGAAACCCGGTGCTAATACGGCACCAGCGCCTAAACGACCGGTATCTACCGGACCAAATTGTAACGCAGATTTCGGTACCTCATTTCGGTGCCAATTAAATGCCTTTTGCGCTGCTCTATGATGCTCTGAAACAGACGTTAGGTGCAACAGGAGCATCGATGCACGTGACGCTTGTTAACACTTTACTTGACAGCAGGTAACGTTAGCCTACCGTTAGCTAGCAGCTGGATTAAACACGGTTAAAATGCTGAGAGCTAAACGGTGTAAAGTGTGACCGTATTTCACTGTAGAGGATTCCAACAGCAGTACGTTAACAGTATGCAGCTGTTCACTTCAAACTAGTAAGCCTCGTTGTGCATTCAAAATTACTGTAAAATACCCTATTACCCTATTTTTTTTAAGTATCGTTTCAGGCACCGGCACCGTTTTAAAAGTATCGTTTTAGCACCAGTATCGGAAAAAACCCAAATGATACCCAACCCAACTTTTACATAATGTGTGTTTGTGAATGATGTACAGTACAACACTTTTCTCACCAATGCAGTGGGCCATGAGCTCAAATCTGTCAGATCCAAAAAACACCTCTGGCTTTCCATTTACGTGACACACCACAAGGGGGAAGCCAAATGCCTGGGAAGATGCAATAAAAGAGAATTTGGTCATAAGTAATGTCTTGTCTCTTGCCTGAATCTAAAAAGGAGACCTGAAGGAAAACTGACCCCATGATCAAGTGCACACTGTGTTGTGCTTTTCAGCTTGTCTTTGATCTCCTTTGAGGTGGACAGCTTCAGCACTTCCTTAATCTCGCTGTCAGACAATCCAGCTTTCATCGCTGCCTGCACAAACAAACAATGTGACAAGCACAACACTAAACAGTACTACTTAATCTTCTCAAACACCGCCAGGCTGGATAAACTGGTACCTCAGAAAGTGATGTAGGTGCAGTGATGTCTTTGTCCTCACTCCAGATCCTTCTCCACAGCTCCCGGGACACCCGCTCCACCTGCTCGTCTCCACCCTTCTCCCTCTCTTGTACTGCTGCCACAAATCGCATTGCAGACAAGGAGCCTAGGCGAAGAAAACAGAAGACCTGAAACTCGCTGCATTATTAGCTTTGCTCAATAAAGAAATAGTACCACCACTGTCTTGGTGCAAAGCTGAATTACCAACTTAACCCAGCCACGGTTTAATCAATACACATCACAGCATGGATCCCATCAGATCCTGCTTACCTTTTTGGAACATGGCCTCAAAGGGGTCAGATGGAGCCTGCAGGGGAACACCAAAATACTCTGACAAGCGGTTCAGATCTTTGGTCATGTACAGGAATTTGTTTGGAACCAGACCAGGGGGCTTGTTTCCTGTCATGAAAGATAAATATTGTATAAAATATAACAGTACTAGTGTCCACACGGATATTCTTTCAATGTTACTTAAAGGTGCTCTAAGTGATGTGACGCATTTTTTAGGCTACAACATTTTTCGTCACATACAGCAAACATCTCCTCACTATCCGCTAGCTGCCTGTCCCCTGAACACACTGTAAAAACCAACTCCTTGTCGGTTATTGGCTGGAACACTGTTTGTTATGGTTTGTGGGGCCGGTTGGCGCAGTTTGTTTTTGTTGCCGTTTGTGGAGCCTGGACTGTCTACAGAGACCACGTTTTTTTACAGTGTGTTCAGGGGACAGGCAGCTCGCGGATAGTGAGGAGATGTTTGCTGTATGTGACGAAAAATGTTGTAGCCTAAAAAACGCGTCACAACACCTTTAACTTAAAGTATTAGCATCACAATGTACTTAAAGCAGGGGTCTTCAACATTTTTAGGCCAAGGACTCCTTAGCTGAAAGAGAGACTAAGTAGGGACCCCCTACTAAATGTACTGTATAAAATGAAGTTGCATTAAAGCAACTGTATGGCTACCATAGTGGCTACCTTACCTATAGTAAGCTTATCTTCAGTGTGTAAATTAAATGTTATTTATATTTTAATTGTTGAAAAAATAAACTTTTAAAAACATTTTTAAATGTTTTCACTTACTCACGGACCCCCTGTTGAATATATCTGACTTAAAGTACGAAAAGTAAAAGTACTCATTATGCAGAATGGCCAATTTTTTGGAATATTATGTTATTGAGTTATAATTATTAATGCATTAATGTGTACATCACTTTTATGTTGCATCTTATCTTAACAAATAAAATATGATGTATTATTAAAGGTTAACTTTAATAATACATCATATATTGTTATATATTATGTTATATATATATATATATATATATATATATATATATATATATATATTATATATATATTTGTTGATAATATTTTGTATTATTAAATCTGAAAGTACCTAAAGTTAAAATACAGTATTTGAGTAAATGTACTTAGTTATACTTTCCACCAACGTTTGTTTACCTGCTCCTTGCATGACGCCACCCAGAAAAGCAGGGCGCAGTTTGAGCTCTATATTCCACACGTGTCTGTAGCGGCACATTACCTGTAAACACACACGGTCCGTGTAAAAAGATTGATTTTTATTTTTACTAAGTCTGTGTCTGTGAAGCTGACATAAAAAAAGTAAGAAACAAACCTCAAAGCCAAGCCAAGAGTACGGAGAAACCACGTCGTAGAACAACTCGATCACTTTCTTAGATGTCATCTTCAGGTCTGCGGAGGTCAGTGACTCTAATTTACTTTCGTTCGCAGAAACACTAATTTAATTTAACACTAAAATGTAAGCGTTATGCAAAGCGTCTCTTACTTGGAGTCAGTGCACTGTGCAGTGTGTCAAGGTTCAACTAACCTGCCGCAGGGCTGCTCGGTCTAATGTTAAGTCAAATCAGTACCTTATGATGAATGTATCTCATCAACAGAAATCACCTTTGTTGTCTTTCACATCGCAGGATTAGCTGGAACCGTTGTTACCATTTTAGACGTGCAGTTGAGCTGCAAACAAACAACACGGATAGATAGGCTCAGTAACAATGTCTGACCGCCAGGGTTATGTTCTTGTTTCTTGTCTGTATTTTATGTACAAACCACCACATTACTGCCCTCCTCTGGAGAAACTGCAAATCATGTGTAACCTTCTTATATGATGACCTTTATTTATTTATTCTACTCCGTCTTCTTCTTTGAATTTATTAGCGGTTGGCAAGGCAACGTGTTGGCGCAATACCGCCACCTAGTGGACTGGAGTGCAGAGCAGGACAGTGCAGCACAAGTTAAAGGTGGCATGAAAATTTCACTTTATGAGTTTTTTTAACATTAATATGAGTTCCCCCAGCCTGCCTATGGTCCCCAATTGGCTTGAAATGGTGATAGGTGTAAACCGAGCCCTGGGTATCCTGCTCTTCCTTTGAGAAAATGAAAGCTCAGATGGGCCGATCTGGAATCTTGCTTGTTATGAGGTCATAACAAGCAAGGTTACCTCCCCTTTCTCTGCTTTGCCCGCCCAGAGAATTTGGCCAACCCATGAGAGAGAGACATCATGGCTTTCAAATGAGCAAAGTGGCAGTTGGTCAAGGCCAAAAAAAACCTTTGGGAAAAAAACCAAAATTGAAATCCTTCATTTGTTCTGTCTGACTTTTTTGTGTTATTGTCTGTATATTATTTTACACCTCTGTCTAATTTTAAACACTAACCAATTCATAAAAAAAGAAGTCGATAATTAAATGACAATATATTTTCAAAGATGTATTCCCAACAATTAAAAACATGAGGTACTTTTACTTTATGCTTCTGCTAAATATTTCACTTAATCATTATTATTTATCTATTTATGTAGAATATTAAAACATTTATTTTACAACTACAGTATATCTACTAGTTACTTTGCATTAATATTTTACACAGAAAACCTGAAATGTAGTTTATTACAGCATCAGTAATAATAACTCCAGTTATGTCATATAATACATTTCGATGATAATATGTTTAATCAGAATTTTACTCAAAGTATTTTTATTTACGAAAAAGATCTGAATACTTCTTCAATTACTGGTAGTATATTCTCCTTCATCTCTTCTGCTTCTTTTTGCATTCAGTATAACATGTTGGTTTCCTAAATTGCCAACATCAACTATCTTTAATAATCATGTTTTACTGGTATCATTATATGTATCGTCATCAACAAAACAATCACCATTCTTCATTTTCTGCATATTGTGCTAATCTTAATATAATTTCCTTTGCTGTTCCTTAACTCTCTCTCCTCTCCACTTCCTCTAAAGAAAGAGTTTTATTGACATTCAAAACTGTGTAAACTCAAAACATTTAAGCCTATCCTGGCCATTTTATATCTTAAACATTTCACTGAAATACAATGTTAAGCTTTTAAGAAATGTTGAATACTGCTATGACAGTAAAATAAATATATTCTCAAAAATACTATTTACTTTTACACTCTATTTACATTTAAGCCATCCAACAGGATAAGAAAGTAGTAACCATAGGCTAGCAATGTATAACTATATAAACACTTAAATCTACAAATTGATATTTCCTTTTATGTCTCTTCTTGAGGACTTGCTTGATCTTTGAGTTCAGCTGGCCCCTGACTGTCAGCAGGCAGAGGTCCTGGAGATTTGTCACTGTAAAGCAGAGACAACAGTTATCTGTATTTCTAATCATGAGACCAACATTTTTACCTGTTTCCATAAGTCTTACCTCTCTCCGTCTTTATCTGTCTGTAAAGGAAGATAGAACAGTTAGAAAATCTTTAGCTCAAACCATTCAATACGTATTTATTCAGTCAAGCACATTCAATCCCATTGTGAATTTTTACCTTTGGCTTCTGTGATGCACTGCCACCAACCTTCCTTGGCACCCCAAGAGTCTCGAAAGAGTGACTCCGCACTCTTATGGCTCTCTAATGACAGAGATTCAGAAGTGAAATGGTACAGAGAGATAGTATGGGAGAGTTTCTGAAAACTTGAAAGGCAAGTGTATGGAGGACTAAAGCTGCCATTATAATAAATACATAAATTACTCTATTAAAATAATAGCATAGAAGCATAGATCATAGAGCATAATGTGCAGGTTAATTTGAAAATAAATAAAATAATAAATCAATTAAATGCATTCATTTGTGTGACAAATTACTTAATTTTTATATTCATTTATTCTTTTCTGATACAATTGTTTCTGTTTTCATTTATTTCACTAGTTATTGGGAGGCCAACATTTACCTTAAAGTTTTCAATGAATCCTCCACTTCCCTCAGACACCCCCCGTGTAGCCTCAGAAGATGGGAGAACAGACAGAGATGGATCCCCCATCATGCACTGGGAACGGGTCGAGAGTTCAGCCTGCAGGCTCTCCAGGAGCAACGAACGAGTGCGGAGCTTGGTAAGAGGGACAGGAGAGCACACATGGCAGAGAGAAATCAGAGAACAAGCTTGGATATTTACGAATAAAGAGCATAAATAAAGACTTTTTTCCCCTCTACCTCTAGCCTGCTGAATTGTTGAGCCTTATAACAGGAAATCTCAGCATTGATGAGTTTGGTCAGAAGGAATTCTCTCAGCAGGGAACGCTAAAAGACAGGATACTTGTGATGCATCTCAATAATTCATTTGTACTGTAGTGATTCAGGTAAGCAAGGTGTGGACTCAGCCATGACAGGTGGAGAAATAACTAAGTTTACTAAGTGGACGATCAAAGCAAGGTTTTTTAGACAATGGCCACAGGCAGGCAAAAGTAAACAAATATTGATCAAAAACCAAGGCATGCAGGACCACAAGACAAAGGCTGGACTGTTTTCCAATTCCATACATAATACTGATTCTAAGCAGGTTTTGAGTAGTGTTACTAGAAAAGTGACAAAAACGTAAAACCAAAGCCGACAGCATACTGTACATACTAAATATTCTATTAATACACTACAATGCAAGAACAAAGATGAAAAAAATGAGGGAGCAGGAAGAATTTAAATAAGTTGTGGGTGGTGGTGAAACAACTCCAAAAAATTATGGAAAATAAAAAATAATCATTAAATCTTTGGAAAAACATTTTGATGTTTATTGTGAAGATTGCATTAGTCACTGGTAGACTAAGCAAGACAGTAAAGAAAAAGTAGACAGTAAAGAAAAAGATGCTGAAAATTAAAAGTTTGGCTGTTGCTGCAACCTATATATTTCTTTTCAAATATTTAGAGAAATGAAAACAGCTTGGTGACCTTTGTATTGATTCTTACATCTGTGAAGATGGGAGGATCTGGGAGGGACGGACCAAAAAGAGGAACATCCTCTCTGGCTGTGACAGCCACCTGTGAAGATGAGAAAAAAATATTAGACTGATAAACCATTCTGGCTGCAATTATTGGCCGATATTAGCTGATGATATTTTTACCGTTAAAGTAGTCTCGCTTTGCCAGACCCTCCTCCAAAGCGCGCTGAAGGAGGGTCTGGCTACTCCACATAGCATTCGGGGATGGGAGGTAAATGTGCTCTGGTTTAATGGTATTTCTTTAAACCAATCAGAATCGTCATGGGCGGCGCTAAACTCCAAACAGAGCCACTTCAAAATAGTCGTGCGAGAGAAAACTGAGATTGGACAGACAGTCTAGCTAGCTGTCTCAATTTACCCTGCAGAGATCTGAGGAGCAGTCAACAATTAGTCCTCATTAATCCACCGAATTTAAAATTCCAACACAAAGAAAGTGGAAGTGGAATTTCCTGCGGCACCGGAGCAATACCGGAAGTGGAACGTCAAAGATATAGACTACCGTTAAAGATGCAGTAGGTAAGTCTTATAAAACTAACTTTCTGTCATATTTGCTGAAACTGACCCTATGTTCCAGTAGAACTACATGAATTATGTAAAAAAAAAAAAAAGCTCCTCTGGCCTGTAGTGCCATTGGCAAAATTCCACCGATTTTCTCCAATCAGGGCCACAGGGGGAGTCTATCTGCCTGTCAATCACTGCTCAGGCACGCACACGCATATATAGCGTTCTCCCCTCCCCCCTCCCCGCGCACGGTCCACAAAGCTACGTTGGTGAGGATGATAGTAACGTTAGCACAGTGGTCGGTCTGATATGATGCTGAAATGGCTAACGGTAGCTTGCTAGTTAGCATCGTTTTACTGTTGGTGTGTAAAGTTAACGTTGTGTTGGTGTTTAGTTATTGAACATGTTGTCTGTCTGACATGCCGGCAGTTCTGTCGCACTCCCTTGTGTGGGAGGGGCTTAGGAGACGGTTTGGGCTGCAGCAGAAAGGGGGGAGGGACTGAGAAGTTGTCGATGTTCAAATTTGTTAGCAAAGTCCTGGCTCTTCACAATCTTACCTGCAGCTTTAAAGTAATAAAAATCGGTTGTTTAGAATGACATTAATTGTCCACTAGAGAGCAGTGACAAGTTTATTTTTCTACTGCAAAATGTCCCACAGATATCACACAACTTTAAAATATTCTTATCCAAAAATGTTTGTTAGGTTAAATGTCTATGTTAAAGAAACAAATATCAGGCGACATTTAGGATTTTTTTGAACTCTATAATATTAATATCGGTATCAGCCTAACAAATCCAGCATCGGTCTGGCTCTAAAAAATACAGTTTGCTTTTTAATATAAGGGTGAATCAGTTAAAACAAAATGCCAGCATTCCACTTATCATAGGGATGATATATTCAACTGGGCTTGTTTTTCACTCACCTGGTACGCAGTTTCACCTGTCTTCTCCTCCGGACCCTGAATCCTCCGGACCACCAGGAAACAGTGCAGGAAGTGTGACTTGATAACATCAGACAGGAACGGGGTTTGGCTCTCCTGGTAGACCAAAGCTACAATGTCATTACCAATGTGTCTTTTTCTTTGTAACTGTGTAGGGGGGGAAAAAAGTGTTTCAGTGTTTATTCAAGACATTTGTTTTCTAACTAGTATCAAAAGTATCCTGAGAAAGGCTCCTGTGAATCATCAGGCTGACACAGTAACTGACCTGCTGCGGGTCGCCCTCTGTAAAAGGCAGTTTAGTTGCGACATGGAACATGATTTCTCTCCCATGAAAGAAAAAAATCATCCGCTCAACAACATCTAAAAATGGACAATAAATCAACGCCATAAAGACTTCTAAACTCCAGTTGAACCGTCTCTCCCAAAATAGAAAGGAGCTCTTTAAACTCTTCACTTTCCTCATTGTTACAAAGTATGTCCTCCTCAGTGAACTAGAGAGAGATGGATATTGTCTGAGAGACGGTGGGTATGGTAGGGTGCCATATTTCATATGTCATTTTTATGAATGCAGGACATTTTCTGCACAATTTCGTACCTGCCCGTCCTTTTGGTACAAAATGCCAAACTTGAAATTAGGAGACACTCTGTGTTCATCAAATGCAGTTATGAGTTCTGGAGCCTGAGGGATGAGTGAGAGGGAGAGAAGCTTTCAGAGGATTTGTCTAAAATAAGTGGTCATTCATTTTTACTTATTGGTCATTTTATAGAGCATTACCTTGAGGTAGCTGACCACTTCAAACTTTGAGACAGTCACTCTGTCACAGAGCATCTATAGAGAAAATGTGTCATCTTATAGACTTTGTCATCAACCACAAGGTAGTACATTTATCAAGTACTGCACTAAAATACAATTCTGAGGTACTTTATTTGAGTATTTCTATTTTATGCTACTTTATACTTCTATTTCACTCTGTTTCAGAAAGAAATATTGTACTTTACCACTCCACTACATTTATTTGACAGCTATAGTTACTAGTTACATTGCAGATTATTTTTATCATTTTACATAGAAATTCTACATACAAAACCACAAATCACCATAAATCAGTTTACAAAACATGATGTTTTTTTTTTTTAAATACATTAAACTATATAACAGGATATTAGGTAGATATAATAAGTTCCACCTCAGATAAGATACAACAATAAAAATGTTTCATACATGTTGATGCATCAATACAAATTATAACATATAAAATAAAAACACTCAACCAACATTTACTTGAGATACTTAAAGTAGTTTTGGCTAATAATGTACATAGTTAGAGTGTAGTGCTGCTACTTTTACTTAAGTATTGGATTTGAATACTTCTTTCACCAGAATAATAGTTTGATACCTTTGCTAATTCAACAGCAGATGGGATGTTGGGGAAAAGAGAGACAGAGAAAACTCCATGCAGAGTGCACTGCTTCATTCTGTGAGACAAGAAACAATCTCGGTATTATCGTCTGTGATGCAGGATTACTTGGAATTAACAGTTACTGCATACAGAGACATTCAGATGAAAATGTAAAGCCTCTGCTCAAACATCATTCTGCACAGTGAAGCTTAAACATCCACGTAACGTTACAAAGAGCAACACATTTTTGAGCGGAGGGTGAAACGCGTGATGCTCTGGGAAATGCTTCTAGTTGTATTGCACCTTGGATTATACTAAAACTATCTCATAGTTGTCTGAAATGACTTAAGATCTCTACCTTAGTATCACCCGCAGCTTGCTCTCCTCTTCCTCCAAACACACAGAGAGAACCAGAGGCCCCAAAGATGGATCCACTGCTGTGAATGAGTGATGGTACTAAAGGGAACACAATTCGATAAAAACACAAGTTCAGGAAAGATAACACATTCTTTGATACTTTAGATAAAGTCTGCTTACATGCGAGCGGAAGAACTCGTGGTAGATTTTGGCCTCCCCGTCTCTCTCCATGATGTCGTAGCTCTCTGGATCGACGCCACAGTGGGAGGAGGTGGGACTCACATCTGCAAGCCTCTCCAGAGGGGGGTCTATCCAGAAGCCCCCCAGCTTCGGAGGGAGGATGAGCGGCAGGTCTCTTCCACCTATCTTTAAAAGATGAGACTAAAATAGAGACAAAGGAGCACCTGATGATGATGAGGGCCTGTCATTTCTGTTGTTTGGGGAACAAATGTCATGGCGTTTATAGAAAGGTTAATACACACACACACACACACACACACACACACACACAGGATCGAACTCGTATATAGTCAACTCTGTGTTTCTTATTCTCACATTGAAGACTAACCTTCAGCGGAAGTGGGAATTCACACCTCTGCTCATCGATCCTGCTGCCCTGATGGACGAGGGAAGTATTGATAAGATGATAAGAAACTTCTCTTGCTGAACATGCACACTACACAAGATCAATCGTGCTTTAACTCACCTGCAGCTTTTCAATTATTTCAAACAGCTCTGTGTCCTGATACGAACAACAGGCAGCAAATGCAGACAGAGAGAAAGGGAAGGAGAAACATGGGGAGGAAGAGGAACATGACAAATGGTTCATTTGCAAATGGAAACTTCTGAGAAATGCAGGATTTGAAAAAGCATTAAGTATATTCAGTTAAAATAAGAGGGGAAGGTGCAAGCTGAACATGCTGATGATATCACCCTCTGGTTGCTGCTGGCTGAGAGGACAGGCTTTCTGTCACTGGCAGGAGAGTCCCTGATGTCCAGTATGTTGTCCTCTGCAGATTCAGGTCTGCAGCAACAGGTTCATTTACAGCACAATTCATCACTTCTCATTCAGTTCTCACTTTATACAATAAATCTTGAATATTAGCTCAAAACAGCTGCAATAAGATGGAAAATAAAACCTCACCTCGTCTCATCCCCACATGTGAATTTGTCCACACTGTAAACAAGGAAGTGAGAACTACTCGGAGAAGAAAACAGATCATCTAACATAGATATAATTACTTATATATCTACAAAATAATGGCATTATCATGTAGTATAGGTAGCTACTCAACTGACTTGGAAATGCCAGTCCTAATTTGAGACAAACAGTGTCTTTACTCACCCTCCATATGCCCCAAAAGTGAAACTTCTCTTTCTGGAGAAAGACATGTCATTCCTCTTTTCTCTCTCCATGGCTTTGGTGTCACTGTGAATGTTTGTACATGCCAGTTTGCTACTGAGTCAATCAGGGCTGGCCAAGGTTGAATTAATTCACTCTATCATTCTGTCACTCCTCCTCCTCTCTGCCCCCTGCCTCTCACTCATTTAAGCTTCCCTTTCCTCCCTCTGTCCTGCTGTCAGCCAGACATTCAGTATTAACCCGCTCATGGTCACAGGTGTAGCCACCGCCACAAACTATAAAACGGACACGGTCTGGCTGCTTCATGCCATCGATCCTCCTGCTTGAATAGACACTCATGGTGATTTCTCAGACTGACTGGACTTGAAGATAGACTTGTAAATAAATAAATAAAGGCTGAGACATTTTCTCCTGGACCTGTTACCCTTTGAGTCAGTAAGGATCATCAATTATTGACAGCACACACACAGTGAGGGTGAGGAGATAGACAGCAGGGGAGGGCAAAGTAAGCCTGAGGTTAGGGGGGGGAGAGAGAGTGAGAGAGAGAGAGAAAGAGAGAGAGAGAGAGAGAGAGAGAGAGAGAGGAAAAAAGAAAGGGAAGTAGAGAAAGGGAACTAAAAAGGAAAGATTTAGAGAAATAAAGAAGGAAAGTAAGAAAGAAAGAAAGAAAGAAAGAAAGAAAGAAAGAAAGGGAACGAGACAGAGATAAGAGGTGTGCGCATTTTAATGGTGTCCCACATGATAAAAAATCCCATTTCTATTAACTGCATATCTTAGACAAATACTGTCTGTATCGTTCAAGAAAGAGGGATGCAGAGCACATATTTATCAAACTAACAAAAGTAGAAATGTTGTACTAAGAGGAACAATAAACAGAAAGAAGTATTTTGCTGGTGTAGTTTGCTAGTAGTTAGTTCTATACTTTAAAAAGGTTCCCAACATTATAACCTCTGAAGGATCACAAGATAAATCTAAAGGGTCGTGAGATGATTAATGGGGCAGGGAAGAAGGAAAAAACTAAGTTCTGCTACACAAACTTTTTAGATTTCTAAAACACTTGGCAAGCACCCCATGTAAGGGGAACAATAATGCATTATATTTTACAAGCTTATCCATTTTTTGTGTTTATGTTGTTGTTGTTGTTGTTGTTGTAAAATCTTAATCCGGACAGTTGTTAACAGTTGTTGTTAAAAGAGTTTCAGTGGTCTCTGAATTATTGAGAGTATGTTGTTGAATCTTAGATGCAGTACAGAGACAGAAGTAAACACTTCCTGACTGTTTTTTGGAATGACTGTAATATATAATATATTTGGCTAAGGATATAATTCAGAATTAGGAAGTTGTGTTTAACCAGTTTCAAGTGTTGCTTTCTTGTAAACTAACCAAACGTATTACATCACTTTCAAACTGAAAATGTAACTAATAAAGCCATCCCTTTCCATCTCCAGCGTTTTTTTTGTTCTAAATTTCCCTTTCTTTTAATATTTTTTCTCTAAAGTACCTCATCTGCTAGTAGCATACACTCTCTGCTCCAATTGAGTTTTGTTTCTGTTTCCATTTCCAATAATTTTCGTCCGTATCTATATGGTTGTAGGCTGCCTATTTTTGGTAATTTAACGCTTATTTATAGAGATTTAAGATTTCACACATATACACACACACACACACACACACACACACACAACCACATACAGTATATTTTTAGATAATATTTTATTTGTGACAGGACAGCTTAGACAAGAAAGAGGAGAGAGAGAGAGAGAGAGGGGGAAATGACATGTAGCAAAGCGCCACAGGTCGGAAGTGAACCCACAGCCGCTGCATTGAGGACTACTCTACCAAGACCTTGGTGCCCATATATATATATATATATATATATATATATATATATATATATATATATATATATATATATATATATATATATATATATTTATTTTTTATCACAGAAAAACGTTACCTTCTATTTCATTGGGTAGTGTACAGTTACCCCAAAATGTTACTTAAGTAAAATATTTCAGTAAAATATCATTAGATATTAGATATATAAGATATATTAGATATTAATTACATATCTTAATTAAATGTTGTTTTTATGATTTTGAGCTAATCGTGCCTCTGTTTATTTTGAATCCCATAACAGTCCACGGCTCTCTATTAGTTAACTGTTTCTGCCTATCGTCAAAGTGCTCCTTATCAATTGGCTACTTATTTACAGAAAAAAGATTCAAATTCAAAATGCTCTTGAAGCCCTTATCTTTCAGTAATTTCACGGTAGGTGGACCCCGGCTGTCTGAAACCAGGTGATTGGAGATTTGAAACGCCACTCATAATATATGTTCCTGTCATTGGTCAGAATCCAAACGACGACTTGTAGCCCCATCCCCTTCCATTGCAGCACTGATACCCCGCGGAAGTTGTTCGTGTGTGGAGTGAGGACGGGATGTTTGTGTGAAATAGTGTGAAACACGTCGACATTTTACTGTACTTTTTTGACGGTTTGATAATCTGTTGCAGAAACAGATGAACGGTAAGAAGTAGGTTTGGAAGGAATTACATTTCGCTCACTTAAATGCAAGAAAAAAAGGGGCAATCCGAAATGAGCTAGCTAGGTAGTTAGCATTGGTAATTAGCCATCAACGCTTAATTGTCAACATAATTTTACTACAGTCTCCTGCATCATGCCGTTTTGGTAATTACAATATAAAGCTTTACATGTAGTTATTGTCTTGGCAAACTCATTATTTAGCTGCAACAGTGAGGTGTACAACGATACACAGTCTGGTTGCTAACGTATCTAATCATGACCACATAGTAACTTATGATGTAGGAAGACGCTGGAGTTGTTGACATTGCCTGTCACCTTGTTATACTGTGGTTTAACTTCCGTCTTATTGTTACGGAGGTTAATGTGTCTTGTCACCGGTCCTGTGCCCAGTTCGTTGGAGCAAAATGTTGGAGTGTGGCATGCTGGAGCGGGACAGACGCGCTCTTCGGAGATGCTCCAAAATTCTCTGCAAACAGCTGGTGGTGGATGAGCTGCTCATACAGTCCTTACAGGCAGACGACATCCTAACCGAAAGCATGGCAGAGATCATCATGGTATGTTAACACTGATAGATGGATATCATTTAATTTAGGACCCGCAGGTAACAAGCAGTCTGACTGTTGTATGTAAGCTACCTACACCTTGGATGTTAGCTAGATACACCTGCTAAAATTGCTTTAAAAGTGTCGTTTTAAATTAAACGAAATCGCCTAACTGCTTGCCATGTATGCCCACACTCAGGACTCAAACTTTGATGAGGGGTCACATGTAGATTTTAAGGGTTGACTAGCCAAATAGGTTGGGATCCACTAGGTCTGGGATCCACTAAGTTAGAGGGGAATTTTGGATGACTTTAAAGTTGTAGTCTTGCATGGGTAAAGTTACAAAAACGCCAAAATAAAAGCTTGCCAAAGACAAAGCCTTCAGTTTTTAAAAAAGCATGTGTTTCTCCCTGGCTGACTAACTGGTTACCACCTGAGATGCCCCCTTTAATCAACCAATGTCTGGTTGAAATCATGCTATTTTATTGTTACAATGATTGTGGTGACGCCTAACTGTAGTGTGTCAACAGCAATGGTTGGAAAACAAAATGTCATGATATTAGGGGTGTAGATAATGGTAAATGCAATGTCATCTTTGCCAGTAATAATTAGATTTTCTGGTCTGATCTCCTCTACTCCAGGCTGAGCAAACATCTCAGAAACGAAGCTGGCGCTTACTACTATTCTTGCCAAAACGGGGACCCAGAGCCTTTAGCAGCTTCTGCTCAGCTCTGCGAGAAACTGAGCAGCAGCATCTGTATGACCTGCTGACACAATCCCCAGAAAAGGATGGCAGAGATACGCCTGTAGAGGTTATTGTGCACTTCATCAAACACACACACACACACCAAAAAGCTACAGTATACACTAGCGCTGCACGATATTAGGAAAATATTCAATAATGTTGAATATCGCAATAACAATATTACTAGTGATAAATAAACATATTGCTGAGTATTGAAGTTCAAGTATTCAGTTCTGCTTTCTGCTGCTTTTAGTATACTGCTAAAATACAAATAATAATAATAATAATAATCTTAATTGAATTAAGAAGACTGAAAGGAAATATTTCTAACATTCTTTTGTTGAACAAATTGAACATTGAAATTAACACAAAAGGCACTATTAAAAAAAAAAAAGTGATAGTTGCATTTTAAAGTGCAGTTTCCTACTGGTACTTTCTTTCAACTAACTCCGAAAATCTATGTGTAGCAGACTTTCGCAATGTGTTTATCGCGCCAGTTGAAATCGCAAGGAGGATACAAAAAACTATTTATCGTGCAGCCCTAGTATACACAGCAGATTCCTACCAGGGACTTAGTGCAGTTTTTAAGACGGTTTTCTGCTCACAGATTATTCAGCCTGAGGAAGAGCCCGAGGGAAATACAGGCCGACTAGTAATGGCGACAACAGAAAAGAAGAGTGAGGTGAGCAGGGTACTTATAATCCCTCAACCAGGATTAGTTATTGTCACTGTTGACATTTTCACAAGGCTTGGACAGAGCAAAAACTAATCTCTGGAGAACTCTGTGCCATTGAATATGTATTTTAATGAAGTTTCATAATTGTAAGTCAATTAAACATGCTCACAGATCAAAGAAAGTTAGAGATTTCTGATAACCGCATGCTCCAGTTGAAATGGTCTTCCGCAGACATCCTCAGTAGACAGAGAAGAAGAGAGTGAGGTGAGCAGCACCTCGTCATGTCCAGTCCAAACCTCAGAAAGCTGCCTGCGCTCAGAGTCACCATTCAGAGGATTAATCCCAGTCAGGGAGGAAGACAGGATGACAGAGAGACAGAGGACAAAGAAAAGAGGAAGAGATAAACAGACAGATGTAAGAATCACAAACCACATCCATCTTATGTTAAGGCTCTGACACACCAACCCGATTATCGGCCATCGGACAGTCTGGCGAGGTCGGTGACTCGAGTCTGTTTGGTGTGTTCCGTGCCGTCATAAGCTCAAGTCGGCGTCCCTTCGGTGTGTTCTGAGGCACTTTTTTGACCTCGGGGAGCCGACTGATCAGTCCGACTGCCTTTTCTGCTGACGGTCGGCCATTGGGTTGCTGTGTCAGAGCCTTTAGACAACCAGATGGCCTGCTGAGGTAGTCAGACCGCAGGCAGGAGATTCCCTACAAGTTAGGTTAGGAGTGCAGTTGTCATTTTTCCACAAGAAGCAACAGTTGCTGCCACAGCAAAGAACAAAATCCTTCATTATCTGTCTTCTTGTGTGTGTGTTAAGCAACTGATGTTTTGTCATCAATAATTTTGTGCATGATTTTTGAATTTCAGAGGTGTGTGGACTATTCTCTTCCACTTCCCACCCAAGAAGAAATTGTTGCCAAGAGAGCAAGGACACATGGTGAGTGGTGGTGCAGTGTGTCCTGCATTCAGGTTAAAATAGGTTCCTCTGTGTCCGATGTTGTTGTCAATATTTTTCTGTTTCTGTGGAGACTATGGGTGGTGTCTGGAGAAAAAGGCTAATCTGTTGTCTAGTTTAAATAGCCAGGTAATCCAATTTACCTCAACAAAAAAAATGTTTTATCCAGCAGCTTTAAAGCGAGTCCAGTCTGTGTGAACTGTTTATTATATAATCTTATCACTGAGAGAAGTGTAGGAGTGTAGTTGCTCTAGAGTTCAGCTGCTGTCTGTACCTATAGGCGCCACGCCCCAAGAGTGACTCATTCACAGCATTTTAGTACAAAGTTTGTTGTTGCATGGCTGGCGGGAGCATACAAACTTGGCATCAGCAATTTAACTTGTAACAAGCAGAGTTTAATGTCTAATGTGTTTGTGTGTGCAGCAGAGTCCATGGAGTTTAGTTTGGATGCAGATAGTCCCATCAACACTCCTGTGCTCCCGTGCACTCCCGACTTTTACCTCTCTCACTGCCATCAGGTAAAATACTTCTCTTTACCAGGTCAGTTACTGTTATGTTTTACCTGTTACCTTTTGAGAAATACTTGCCTTCAGTGTTACACCAACTATCTGGATTTGAGTCAATATACAGCACTAAATACAGATTGTAAATTGGGTTAATTTGAAAAAGTAATAGAATAATGTTAAGTATACAGGCAAGGTGTTAATGTCTTTCAGGGTTTCCCACAGAAAATTTGTTAGTTAAGGTGGTAGGGTTGCCATCTGATTGGGGGGGTACTACACACTACATTAAATATTAAATTTAAATAATAATATATAATTAATAAATAACCAGCTTTTCAATATAACAGTTGCAATGTGCAATTTTAAGCTCATTAAACTGTTTTAAAAACAGTTTTACTTGCATTGCTCCCATTATCCTCCGTGACACGCTCTCTTCCACTTCGCCTGACAACTCTTCTCCAAAACAAACTGAGATCTGCTGAGATAACAGAGCTCAGCCCATAGCTTCACTCAATGCAGATAGTACACGTAAAATAAAAACAGGAAATGTAATTTGACTGTGTGTAGTGTTAACTACGCAAACTAACCGTGTGTTTTGAACCGCGTGTAGTGATTAAAAAAACAAACAGCTGTGTCTCAAAGACCGGGCAACAGCCAGGACGTTGACAATCCACACGCGAGAGGTGATGGATAGTTCCAGTCACTTCGTCATGTATAGAAGAAAGCCTCACTGATGTGAAGAACAGGACAGAGATACATATATAAATGCTCTCTGCCTGCTATATGCCAACGCTCCACTCACCCCGTCTCTGCCCGGGCATGCCCCGGCTGCCCGCACATTTGTTGACAAACTGGCGATTCATCCCTTTAAATGTGAATAAACAACTGTTACACCCACCGCCAGCAAATGCTCTTTCCGTTGTGATTGGTGGTATCTTGACAACTCGCCGTTACCTTGTTTCCTACAGACTGTGTTGATGCGACTTGTACATTACAGCCACTCAAACAGGACAGAGTAACACGGCGGATTCTTTTTTTTTGTTTTTGTTTTTGAAGACGTAGTTAAGGCGGCATGCACGTGTTGTTAAGGCGCCCGCCTAAACTGCAAAGTGCAGGTAAAGAAACATGGTAAAGAAATGGGTTCTTTACCATTTTTTTTTTCTCTCTCTCACTTCCTGCACTCCAGTCTTACAGAATGAATTCATCTCCTCGTGGTCTTGCTTTGGTGATCAGTAACGTGACCTTTGATCCTTGTGCGGCGCCGGACCTTGACCCTAGGAAGGGAGGTGAGGTGGACGATGAGGTCCTCAGGAAGGTCTTCACAGAGCTGGACTACCTGGTTACAGTCCACAGAGACCTCACTGCTCAGGTAACACACACAGACGCAAGCTCAGTATGTATTTACAGGATGTTATTTGAAACAAACAATCCATCTTCTTTAGACAAAGCTAGAACAGGGAAGTTGTAAAAGGGAGAGGAACAACATTTTGTCCTTGAATTGTTTTTTCAAAATCCCCCAGCCAGTGTTTGTAGAAAAAAAACAGTTTGTGAGGTTTGTTTATTACAAAGCAAACACACTTTGCAAAGCATGGGTGCTGGCTGTGGGAGTGGAAGAACTTGACTTTAAATAGATTTTCCACTTAAACCCAGAATGATCAATGTAACCACATGATTGCCTTACCAACCTGTTCAGTATTTAAAAAGCAACAGTCTGTGTTAACCACAATTGTCCTGATTCCTTATGCCTTGTGTAGGGCATGAGGTCATGCATTGAGAACTTTTGCCGTCGACCAGACCACCGGACAGTGGACAGCTGTGTGGTGTGTCTGCTCTCCCACGGAGTGGATGGAGCTATATATGGTACAGATGGACAGCTCGTGCAGGTGTGTTTGTTTGGTATCTTTCTTAGTTTGTATATGATGTCATTCAAGGGTAAAGATGCAGCCATTTTTCAGACATGTAACTTTGTCATTTGTTCATTTTCAGCTGGACTGGGTGTTTAAGTCCTTTGACAATGCGCACTGTCCCCTGCTGCAGAACAAGCCAAAGATCTTTTTCATCCAGGCCTGCAGAGGAGGTAAGGCTCTCGATCTTATTCTACACGCACCTCTATCATCGTTAATGTGGAATTAGGAAAATCTATGTATAATACATTTCTAAACCTCTAAAGGCTACTCATAATATTCATGTATGCAATAAATAAATGTAGCAGTCACAAGCTTACGGTAGTGCAGTGTTTCCGCAATATATTTTGACTCTGCTGCTTCAGATTTTTATGAAATGTCAGGAAGTCGCAATTACTCGACTCTGCAGAGCTGTCCCCTCCACCAAACTCAAGCTAACGGTCCCGCTCTCTCTCCCCTTTTGAGGGTGAGCAACTGGAACAGTGACAGGACATCATCACTTGCGAAGTCATGGCAATCAAATAAACAACAGCGCGAGTACAGCATTTTCTCCTCAGCCAGTGACAAACGAAAGTCTCGGCGGCTGATTTCCCAGGGAAACTGCGCTCATGAGGGTCCTGTGGAATATGGAATATAGCTACAATAGCTTGGAAAAGAGCGTTAAAGGCTCTGAATTTGATGAATTTACTGTTTATCAGACCCCAGAGGAGACAAGAAGCTATCTTTAGCTCACCCTGCAACAGACCGTCTGCCTTCCTCCTGCTGCAGGTTGTTGTATTCATGCGACATGCTGTATTCACTTACTGTTTAAAACTTTTTCTAGGTTAGTGAGAATGCATAGCGCGCAAAACCAACATGAAAAAAAACGTAATGTTACCTCAGCTTTTTGTTTTATTGCTAAACTGTATGTAAAATTGGCACAATGTTCAGTAATGGCTAGTGGTCATAGTGAGTAAAAATGTGATCTGAGATGCACATTGCGAAATGTGTTATGTATCTGGAATTGTTCATTAGCTATGTGTGATATCTTTCGAGCTGAATGGGCTCACAGTTACAACAGATTTTATTCTGATCCAAAGACTGAAATATAACTCTACATCCTGGAATGTAATTGTAAGACATATGATTGCAAATATGGGACCACACTCAGGACCCATAACACCTACAATATTTTTCATCACTGTTGCCAACCCGCAGTGTAGTTTCTAGTGCACCCCCACTATTTTTCAAATCCTAACCTAATGTTACCAAAGTACTTTTTTTGCAGCTAAAATGGAGAGGGAAAAAAGGTTAGCTAGTTTTAGCTAAATTGAAACTTTCTTGTCTTCCAGAGGAGATGGACTGTGGAGTCGAGCAGATAGATGGGCCAGCGAGGACCTGCTCACCATGCTGTGAACAGCTGGATGCTGGAAGGGAAGGACAGGGGGATGCACACTCTAGACAGAGAGGGGACATGGGGAGGCCCAGGATTAAACTGCCCCAGCGGTCTGACATGCTCTGTGGCTTTGCATCTCTCAAAGGTCAGAGAATTTGTAAGTCTGTCCCTTTTGATTTTCTGGGGTGGATTTATGTATCAAATGTGTTGTTTAACAGAAGTGTAAAAAACAAAACAATAAAAATGAATGAGGCAGTAGAGATGTGCAGTAATCCATGCAATGCAAAAGAAGTTGACATTTCAACCAATCAAAAATAAATCAGTGTGTGGACTATCTGCCTTTTTTTTCTCTGCAGATTTCGTCCTGTACCAAACTATGGTTTTAATGTGCACCTGTTTTCTGCCGGTATTGCATGCAGCAATGCACAGGAACTAACTTCAACAAAACCAATATGAGAGGATATTGGAGGCTTTAAAAGGAAATCCACCGATTTGACACATCAAAGTCAGTTTACAGTGCTTGGAAAGTACTACTGAATTTGTGAAATGTTGTATAAAGCCTTCTGTGACTAAAGAGGGAGCTGTGCGAAAGTCTGAGAAGTTGCCTCAAGTTCAGCTTGGAGGTGAAAATGACAAGTTTTAAAATAAAAAATGTGAGGTTACCAGACCTCTGTAGCCTTCTTCTCATCTCTGCTTGAGACTTGAGGCTATACTCGCCACTACAAGCATAACATACCCGATCTCCAACCAAACCGTAGCATCATGGTGTCCATATTGGTGGACTGTCACTTTTAAGAACTAAAGTGCCAGGGGTTAAAATTGTTGTGGTTGATTCCTGTCAGCTGTGCCACCCTTTCCGTCTGAGCTTAGACTTCTTTTCCTCGCCAGCTATCACGGTTTTAGATGTTAAGATAATTTTTTGACCAGTAGATAGTTTCGGTTTCCAGTCATGTAAATAGCAGACACCATCTTGGATCTGTCTCCCTGCATCTCATCTGGATGTATTAAGCCTGCATTGTTTGATCTCTTGCTCCTCAAGGCACAGCAGCCATGCGGAACACCAAGAGAGGATCCTGGTTCATCCAGGAACTTAACACAACACTGCGCCTCCAAGCCAGAGACACACACCTTGCAGACATCATGGTGCAGGTGAACACAAGTGTCCTGTACCCACATATTTGCATTCATAGTGTAAAATATGCTTTCTTGTTTGGTAAACTTCTTTACGACATCACTGTAATCTCTTTCTCTTTTTTTTTTCTTCTCCCATCTGTGTCCAGGTCAACCGGCGTATTAAGGAGCGGGAGGGTTATGCTCCTGGCACCGCCCACCATCGCTGCAAAGAGATGTCGGAGTTCACCAGCTCATTGTGCAAAGACCTCTACCTTTTCCCCAAGTACCAGCCCCAGTATTGAGACAAACACACACACACAAACACACACAAACAGCATTCCTTGCATTTAAGGTGCACACAATGGTTCATTCCACTCTAATTTCTGCCACACACTTACACATTCCTCTGTTACAGCTTCACTTCCAAACAGAGGATTTATTCATTCATATTTTCTGTGTAAATACTGCCTCCTCAGACATACACACACTTGTGCATACACTCACCGAAATCTTGGAAAGAAAAAAGGAGCAAGCTTATGTTAATCTACATGTACTCAGAAATGGGCAACACATTAGCATACAACTTACTCCCGTGTCTGTGTCAATGCCAGTTAGAGGGTTTAGTTGATAATCCTTTTTAGACAAAGACAGAATCGTATTTTATTGTTTTCCTACTGCACAGCTACAGTACTTTTGAGGTTTCACTCTCTTTTTAAGATGTATTTTGTACACAGATCTATTTTTGTGGCTTTATTTTGTATGAAATTGTTTTTATGAGCATTTTAAGCCCATTCTCTTTATTTGTATGTTAGTAAGTAAGTTTGTTATAATTTGTGACCATTTCTTGTTTTTAGTATAGTGCCAGGCAGGGGGCAGCACAGCAAAGACAAATGCATTTTATCGTCTCTCTTTCATAAATGTTCATGTTTTTCACTTCAAATTGATCATCACAATGATGATTAAACGGTATTTTCTCTGCAACGGGTTTTATTTTTTTTAAGGACAAAAACCTACAGGGCAGCTTCACAAGACCTTGAATTGTTTCAGTCATTTATTTTTTCGCTTTCATTTGTGGATGTTCAATCAGGAACATTTTTCTTTTAAACCTTAAATTCTATAAAAAGGGCATCCACTGTAAATTTCACTTCATATCAGCTGTGTTACTGTAGATCTGTCCCTGTCAGAGTGGGCTGCCTGGGGAATGTGGTGCTACTTGTGGGGTCATACATCTACAGTGTGAACTCTGACCTTTAGGCTAACTCGGACTCCTAATAGTGTTTCTCCCAATGTGGGAGCTGCACATTTAGTTAGTCTCTCTACAGTTTTTGTGGTATTTTACTGTATCTGATACAGTACAGATAAAAATGTATTTTGTATGTCTTCCATAAACAATATGCAGTTTTCTACAGCAGCCTGTGCCATGTGAGGATAATCTATTAGATAAATTTATGACCATGGAGCTTTTATTGTATCTTTTTTGGCACCCCCCACACAAGAGAAAACCAGTTCTCAAGGCTGTGGAAGCATTAGGTTTCCCAGAAAAGCCCTGATCAGGCAAATTGTGTTTTGTTACTACAGCGTTGTAGTCAGTCCCTCCAGGATTTCGCAGCATATTTGGGGGATCGTTGCAGCCCAAAATGCCCGATTTTGCTGGAGCAAATTGTAAAAAATTGCAATGAAAGTTGCAAGGTCGCACTACGAGCACGCACAGATCCTGGCCTGGAAGGTGATCACCCTTCTTATCCTTTTGATTTTTGAAATTATTTAAACACAAACATTGGAGAAGTATAAAAGGGTTACTCTCCTGCCATGTGAGACGGTTTGAAGGTTGATATTTGCTGCCAAGCTCTGCAGAGTAGCAGGGTTGGGGGGGCCAGGAGAGCTTTTATTTCTGTCAACACCAATGACTGCCAAATGTTCTATACAATAAACCAACCATGTTTTTTTTAAAACAAGACAAACTGTTGTTGTTTTTTCTTACAATTGCATGTGCATACGAGTGTATTTGCATTTTCCTGTGACTGCGTTTTTTGTGTGCATATGTTTAGTTTAAGTTGAATCCTGCACCTTGAGTGTAAGGCCTCAGCACAAATGTACTCTCCTGTTCATGCTCCACTCTATTTGATCCTCCTTGTTGCTGTGTTTGTGTGTTGTTCCCCGCATACAGCCTGTCCGCTCTGTTCTCCAGTATAGTATAACTGGCTCCCTACTATTCCGCTGCGCTCAGGTCTCTCCATGCTGTGACTGGGACGTATGTATCTCTCACACTGCCAGCCGCCCAGTGATAATGTTCTTAGTGTATCAGATAGAGGCCCAGCCAGCTGTCCACAGTCATTCTCCCTTGACACACACATACACACACCGTTGGTCAGAGTAACACATTTCTCGCTGGCCTCCGGTGTAGCTGTGAGATTAGGTTGTTATGTGCTGGCGTGTGGACCACAAAGCAGGGCAGGGTGTCTTTTTGTGTCCGTGGCTGTCATAATGGCCGCCTGTTTTATCAGCCTGAGGGAAGGGACCATAGGACGAGTTAGCTTAGATTAACTTGTCTGAGTGGGATGTTGTGTCTCTTTGGGGTGCTGAGCAGTAGTGGTCTACTCAGACGGCCTGTGGGCTTTTCAGCTTTAAGTGAATGATGTGCAGCACATATGAGATTAGCTCCCTTCCTGTATTACCTCTAGATATCTGAACCTGCTGAAGAGGTTAAGCAATATAGAGATCACTTTACCAAGCTCTGCAGTGGGTCCTGCAAGCATTTTTTTTTTGTTAGGGGGAGGGGGGTGTTTTACCATGGGAGGGCACATTTGTGGCGATTTTATTTTTCCCTAAGGAGAACTGCCATAGCATGTGAGTGTTATGGGGATTGCCTTGCATCATTGGCTGATTAGGTGTGAGCTGTCATAGGGGTGTCAGATGCACCTTCCTGCTGCGCCGGCACGCGCGGCAGCCCTATGGGGGTGCCCTTCTAACCCCCCATCCAAACAAGAACAGTCCATCAAAACACACACCTAATGGCCGGCCGGCTGGCAGGGAGGTGCTACTAAGGGCAACAAGGTGTGTGTGTGTGTGTGTGTGTGTGTGTGTGTGTGTGTGTGTGTGTGTGTGTGTGTGTGTGTGTGTGTGTGTGTGTGTGTGTGTGTGTGTGTGTGTGTGTGTGTGTGTGTGTGTGTGTGTGTGTGTGTGTGTGTGTGTGTGTGTGTGTGTGTGTGTGTGTGTGTGTGTGTGTGTGTGTGTGGTTCTAATAAAGGAAAGCACTGCGTCCTTCACTGCCTCATCAGATGGCTTTGCCCTGCTGTGTCCGCCTGTCTGATTTCTGTCCGTGTGTCTGTCAGGTCTACAGTGGAGTTGGATGGCTCGCAGCCTCTGGATCATCTGGAGAAGAGTGCGTTCGGGAAGGACGTCATCTGTGTTTCTTGACTTTCTCTATGTAACAAGCGTGTTTGAGAACGAGTTTAAAGGAGAGTGAGAAACTAGAAGATGTTTTTGTTTATTTGACGTAGTGTAAAGTGTGTGTGTGTGTGTGTGTGTGTGTGTGTGTGTGTGTGTATGTATATATATATATATATATATATATATAAAAGAGCGAGACAGAGAGAACGCTTGTGTGTGTGTATATGGTGTTGCCCACGGCATTGGAAATGCTGGGGTGTCCAGCAAGGTTATTTTTGGATCAGTGACAGCGTGTCAATGGCTGCAGATGCGTCGCAAAGGAAGGCTCTGAGATACCAACAGACCCTGGTAGGTCTTTCCTAAATCTTTCTTTACCTGCCTGCCTGTCTGCTGTTATTTTAAAATGTCATTTCCTTTCCACTCATTTCATGCCCCTCCACCTGCTTCTCCCTCATCTCTCCATCTACCCACCAGTCACTTAGTCTTTTCCAACCATCCTTTACTGTTCCTCACTCACTTTCTAATTATTTCCAACCACCTTTCAATACTTTCCTTCCACAACTACCTCCTAGTCATTTGTATTTCCGTATGCATGCTGCATCCTTTTTTTTTTTGTCCACCAGCAGTGAACTCTTGTTTTTACATGCTTCTCTACTACGTTGCAAAAACTTCTCCAAATGCCCCTCTTGAATCAATACTCCTCAACTATCTTCCTTCTCCTCTTTACTTCTTGATCAAGATTTGAACAAGAACTTAATGTCAAATTTATTTGCACAGCACTCAAACACATTCACAGTCTCCGCTGGTTTCACACCGCCCACGTAACGAAACACTGAGTAAAGGCGTTAAAATGGAAAGTCATCCCTGCAAAAGTCAAGGATTTTATAATTTATTTTTTATTTAAATCCCTTACATGATCCCTTGCATTTTTGTTGTTGTTCAATTACCCAGGTTCTATCCTAACGTACATTTCGTTTTACTGACCTCTCTATCTTCTATATGTCTGTACGCCTCCCTTAAGCTGGACCCTTGTAAAGTCATTGCTGTTTCTGTGTGTTGGTGGATATAAATACTTATATACAGGAAACCTGAGCAGACAGGTTAGATGTACGTGTTGAGATGAAGTCATGTCACAATCCTCTGGTTCATCTGTTTAAAAGCTCATCCAAAATGATGGTCATTCCTCCCAGGAGCATCATGTCTGACATTGACTCATAATTTAATTTCATCCAATCACACCTGCTCTATGGACATACAGTAAATGACTCATGATGTCTGTTGTTTTTAAAGGTAATTTTCTGCAGAGTGGAAAGTGAATTACAAGGCAAGAGAATGACAGATACATGAGCAACTGAGGTGAGAGCAGCTGGGGTGTGTATGTATGTGTTAGAGCAGCCTGACAAAGCGAGGAGGAGCGGTGACAGTGACAGAGCGTCCGTGTTGTTCCTCTTTTCCTTCTCTTCCTCTCCTATAAGACGATGGACGATTGCCCATAGCAAATCTCTTCATCCTAGCCCTTGTGGAGCCCTTCAGGGGCCCACAGCTCAGATATAAATAAGAAATCTCAATTAATAACACTATTTACAGGCTTAAGTCTTACAACTCAGGTGTGAAAGCTGTGATGGCGTCTGGGTGTGTGTGTGAGAGAGAAGAAATTAGAGCCTTGAGGGATTGGAGGAGTTCATGTGTAGAGCTGTTAAAAACTCATCCTAATATGATGTATTTATTGATTAGCAGGGTGGCATGGTTGAGTATATTTTCAGATTGATGGTTTAGCTGCCTAAGTCTTCACAGATGCACACCGATGCTGCGAGGTTACAATAGACTTAGATAGTTTTTAGTGTTCTCAGTATGTGTTGAGGTTAAAACTGGGTTACGTTAGGTTAAAAGGCAAAGGTGTTTTAGATGTTTATGTTACATATAACCTGCTTCATACTGAGCTTGTACTGTCATTTTACATTACAGGATTTACGTGTTTGTGTAAATAATCAAATCAAGATGATCAATTAAATAAGAATTGAATGAGTAGTAGTAAAAAAAGAAGAACACAGTTGAGATAAGAAAAATATGTAACGCTATATTTTACAGGCCTGTAGTTTCCAAATAATTTTCTAGGTTCCTCAAAAGAGCAATATAACTTCTTACTAATTATAGGGAAAATAGGAAATTTCCTTGAAAGTAAAGCTCCATTTAAATCCAAATGATTCCTTATTGATTATTAATTTATTATTGGAAACTATTCTCTATATGTGTTGAGTTGTTTTTTTGTCTGCCCTTCATTTGAAGTGTACCAATTAAACACTGCCTCTATTTTTCCTTTAGTTAGTACATGTAACCTCACTCCTGGTACAGAGGTGCAGCATTTCGCTCATGGACTTTCTTTTTAGCTTGTAACATTTACTCATTTGTTGTAAACTTGGTGTTCTTCTCTCATAAATGCATAGTTCTTTCCAGGAAACTTCTTGGAAATAATTAGGGAATATGATATCCGGACATTACAGACCCGTAACATAAAGCGTTAAAAAAAAAAAAAAAAAAAAGCCCAGTTTTAACCTAGATGTTTTTTGACCTGCAAAGTGCCAAATTATTGCTTGCTGGGTTTGTAAACTTGTGTTAATTACTTCCAAGTCACACAACTGTTGTTGACCCTTGACCTTAACAAAGAGGAAGCACCCTCTGTTGACTTGTGCCACACAGATGGACACACTCCAGCAGGGTGGCGAGAACAGGTGTGTGTGTGTGTGTGTGTGTGTGTGTGTGTGTGTGTGTGTGTGTGTGTGTGTGTGTGTGTGTGTCACATACTGTATGTCTATACTTGCTGATATAGCGCTGATTGTGTGTTACAGTTTTATTTGATGGATGTGGTTAAAAATGAGGTTGTGTGAGGAGACGAGTCTCAATCTGTGAGAATGTCAACCGCAGTGAAATAGATCTCATAAGTCTCAAATGTTACAGGATACTAAAAGGGATAATGTTCACCTGCCAAATGCCTCGCAGACTGGGATGTAGACGATTAAGCCATTAAATTTCATATGATATCCCAGTCGCTTGATGTGTCTTTTCAATTACAGAGGTGGCTATAATAATTAAACTATTAGTAAGTTAAATTACAGTTACATGATGAAACACCATGCTAACGTTGCAAAATGGTGTCAATAAGGTGCCATTGTATTTGTGCAAATGTTTAAGCCCTCCATCTGTCTGTACAACAGGCCTCCTGGGAGAGATGGGTCGAGACAGCACGAGAGAGAGGGAGAGGTGCGGGGAAGTGTGTCAGTGAACATTGGGTCACACTGCTGCTAAATTTATCTACGAGTAAGGTTTCACCTCAGGGGTGGGGGTTGGATGGATGGGGACAAGGGGTGGTAAGAGGGAAAGATTGAGGGGGGAGAGTGAGGGAGAAAGGTGAAAGGCTGCACGCAAGAGTTCAATCATAGGTGAGACGCAGAGAAAAGTACAAAAAATCTGTTTATGGCATTGAAGGACATATGAATCTAAATTTCTAATGTGTATTTGTACCTTTAGAGTTGTTCAATTAGGAAAACAAACAAAAACACTTGACTGAATATAAACCAAGATTTAATTTCCCAAAAGCATCTCAAGGCTAAGGTGATATCAAGACACACATTTACAATTGGACGATGTGACGAAGATTATCTTTGCCTTCAAAACTTGGACCCCAAAAAACAAAGTGCAATTAGACAGTTGTGGTCTCAAAATGTCTTAAATGTGTTTTTCTGGCTCTTAAATCAATTTGTAGCAAACAAATTTAAACTGCAAATTATTTTCAAAAACTTAAATTCTTGATTGAACAAGGCATTCAATTTTTAATCTGCTAATTCTATCTGCTCAGGTTATTAATGTGTGGGTGTAGTGTATCCTAACATGCTTCCGGTAAGAGACAACAAAACACCCTGTACAGGACGCCAGTCTATTGCAGGCAAAGTCAGACATATTTACACTCAATTTACCTTCATAGTGTTGAAATAGAAATCAAATTGTGTTATTTTCAAGCTGGCAGCAGCACTCCAGATGTAGGGCCAAAGGTAGTTGCCAGTGATAAAGTATCCAACTCCAACATAAAGTTAAATAAAACACTACAGTCTGCTAAACTCACTGAACTCTACTGTTTTCCGCCAGATAAATGCAGACAGAAACTCAGCAGCACTCTGGTCTCCAAAGACCCAGAAACCATGTGACAACTAAAGGGTCACAACTAGAGATGGTCCGATACCAGTATCCGTATCGGCTCTGATACTCCCTAAAACGCTGGTATCGGTATCGGGAAGTACTGGAGTTTATGCACCGATCCAATACCACGTAATAAAGCCCTAAAGAAAATCTACGGTAAAGTAGTTTATTTATGTTCTTTTTCCGTTATAACTGACTGTCAAACTGGAGAATGAAAGAAAGTTCTACGGCATTCATTGTTTGTTTGTTCATGTTTTACAAAGAGTTTAACCTGAGCCAGACAGACAACAAAGAAATCATATCACATCCATACAGGGATAGTAGTATACAGCTGTTAAAACATAATAAAATATATGACAGAATCGGTATCGGGAAGCAAAAAATGGTATCGGGCCATCTCTAAGTCACAACAGAACAGTCTGTATCCCATTTTAGGTCCCACAGTTGGAGAATGGCTTGACTAAATGAAGGTAGAGCCCAATTGATGTAACAGCAAGCCGATATTCTCATCTGATACCGACTTATCCTAAATACATTTAGTTTGTCTATATATTGGCATAGAAATGCTATAGGCTGCATTTGTATGTATTTTGGACTAGTTTTTCTTAGTTCAGGATGTATATATTCATTATTTTAATTATAATTTTCAAGTATGTTTAATGTTAAAATTTATATTCTTCTTTCAAATATATTGTTGAACTGTAAAGTATCTTGCCACAATTTGAACTCTTTAGTAACCAAATGTGAGCAATCACTGCCAACAACATACATGTTTGTCAGGCTTTAGTAAAGCATGTCATGTATGTTGAAGGCACTTAAAGTACAGTACAGTGTTATCCACACAATGTTAATATAGTTACGGTCTCAACTCAGTCAGCAGGTATTATCTTCATACTTTAAGCTTGTGTCCTGCCTGCAGAATATCATTCATGATCCAGCTTCAGGAATCTGCTGGATCGGCCGCCTGACTGAGAAATTGCCCCTCTGAATTAAGAGCTGATGACAATTTATTGTCAAGCCTCAAGTGTCTCTATTAACCTCTACTGCTTTCTTGTGTGTGTGTGTGTGTGTGTGTGTGTGTGTGTGTGTGTGTGTGTGTGTGTGTGTGTGTGTGTGTGTGTGTGTGTGTGTGTGTGTGTGTGTGTGTGTGTGTGTGTGTGTGTGTGTGTGGGGTGTGTGTACCGGGCCAAACCTGTCAGTCACTGGGCTGTACTGTATACTATATGGAGGCAGGTAGCAGGTACGGTCTGTGTCCGTCACACTGGCAAAGACAGGAAAGGACAGATGTAAGACAAAGATATCCAGAGAGGGAATTACAGGATACTAAAGGTGCACAAGAAAGTGAACAGCAACCTGCTGGTGGAACGGCTGAAAAGATGAGGGAGCGGATCAACACTTTTGAAACAGTTCTGAATATTGATCAATTTCTGGTAAGGTTTATTATCTTGTATATTGTATAAGTGTTTTCTACCTGAAGTTGGAACTATTCTTGCAAGGACTGATGCATTTATGACTTAGATAAGAGGTAAAGAAGGTCACTTTTGTACTGTCTTGTTTATTGACTTTAATTTTCATGTTGTGACATAACTTATCACATGTAAACCAGGTTTATAGGGGAACTCCACAGTTATTTTTTCCCCCCTGGATTACTTTGTGTAAATTGAACTGTGGGCTCATACATAAACCATTTCACAGTTTGGTTTATTTTTCTCCTTTGGCCTCGCCGACATGCCATAATTAGAACATGACAGCTTGAACAGTGTTTGGACGAGCCATGGAAATGTTATTGTGCTGGTTAATTAGTGTATGCATATGGAGACGTGTGTGTGTGTGTGTGTGTGTGTGTGTGTGTGTGTGTGTGTGTGTGTGTGTGTGTGTGTGTGTGTGTGTGTGTGTGTGTGTGTGTGTGTGTGTGTGTGTGTGTGTGTGTGTGTGTGTGTGTGTGTGTGGTGGTTTCGGGTGGGGGGCTAATCTCCTGATCTATCTGTCAGTGAGCGGGTCAGATTTTTATCATTAACCTTGTGCTATGGGACAAGGCTGTATTGTTGTAAGGCCTAAACACACACATTAATTTAGCACATAACTCATAAACACACAAACTTAGCATGCTTAAGAACCCGCAGAAACGCACACAGATATTTATGAATATGCAGTGCTGAGTCTCTCTCGTGAGGACCGCAGGAATGTGCTATTATTTTTTTTAATTAACTCTCAATGTCACACTGCCCTTCAACCTCACCATCTATTGGCAGCTCACACTACTGAAGCTCTCCCACTCTCTCTTCTCTGCAGGCTCCTCTCTGTTTTGTTTTCA
>NC_053118.1:23661936-23741936 GCF_010015445.1 Perca fluviatilis
CCAAGGAGCACTGTGCAAGCGATAATATTGAAATGGAAGGAGTATCAGACCACTACAAATCTACGAAGACCCGGCCGTCCCTCTAAACTTTCAGCTCATACAATGAGAAGACTGATCAGAGATGCAGCCAAGAGGCCCATGATCACTCTGGATGAACTGCAGAGATCTACAGCTGAGGTGGGAGACTCTGTCCATAGGACAACAATCAGTCGTATACTGCACAAATCTGGCCTTTATGGAAGAGTGGCAAGAAGAAAGCCATTTCTTAAAGATATCCATAAAAAGTGTCGTTTAAAGTTTGCCAAAAGCCACCTGGGAGACACACCAAACATGTGGAAGAAGGTGCTGTGGTCAGATAAAACCAAAATCGAACTTTTTGGCAACAATGCAAAACATTATGTTTGGCGTAAAAGCAACACAGCTCATCACCCTGAACACACCATCCCCACTGTCAAACATGGTGGTGGCAGCATCATGGTTTGGGTCTGTTTTTCTTCAGCAGGGACAGGGAAGATGGTTAAAATTGATGGGAAGATGGATGGAGCCAAATACAGGACCATTCTGGAAGAAAACCTGATGGAGTCTGCAAAAGACCTGAGACTGGGACGGAGATTTGTCTTCCAACAAGACAATGATCCAAAACATAAAGCAAAATCTACAATGGAATGGTTCACAAATAAACATATCCAGGTGTTAGAATGGCCAAGTCAAAGTCCAGACCTGAATCCAATCTAGAATCTGTGGAAAGAACTGAAAACTGCTGTTCACAAACGCTCTCCATCCAACCTCACTGAGCTCGAGCTGTTTTGCAAGGAGGAATGGGCAAAAATGTCAGTCTCTCGATGTGCAAAACTGATAGAGACCATACCCAAGCGACTTACAGCTGTAATCGCAGCAAAAGGTGGCGCTACAAAGTATTAACTTAAGGGGGCGAATAATTTGGCACTTACCATATTTCAGTTTTTTATTTGTTTAAAAGGTTTGAAATATCCAATAAATTTCGTTCCACTTCATGATTGTGTCCCACTTGTTGTTGATTCTTCACAAAAAATTACAGTTTTATATCTTTATGTTTGAGGCCTGAAATGTGGCAAAAGGTCGAAAAGTTCAAGGGGGCCGAATACTTTCGCAAGGCACTGTATATATGTATGTGTGTGTGTATATATGTATGTATGTGCGCGCTATTGGAGAATTAAATGCACTACATAACATCGCATTTTGTGAGAATTTTTTATAAAATAAATTAATATGTACATATAATATATGGGAAATGAAGAAAAACATTAACAAGAAAACCGACATGATTTTTAAAGGGAGGAAAGGAAAAAGAAATGCAGTTTAATGTTTGAATGAATAAATGAGTCAAGAGCCATAAATATTTTACAAACAAAAGAGTTGGAGAGTTTACCAGATCTCTGTAGCTCTCTCCTCATCTCTGCTTGATGCTAGCAGCTTGGCCCTACACAAGCCATTGCTAGCAAAGCATAACACACCGGAATCTTTTTTTTTTAAAGATTTCTTTGGGGCTTTTCCCTGTATTATAGTGACAGTGGATGGACATGATGGAGGATGACACGCAGCAAAGGGAAGCAGGTCGGATTCAAACCCTCGCCGCTGCAGTACTCAACCAACACGGGGCGAACACTCTTACTGGGTGAGCTAGAGGCCACCCCAACACACCCGACTCTCAAGATTAACTGTCTTCAGTTAGTTGCATTGTGGGTAATGTAGGCACTAAGTGTGGAAGGTGTGGAACGTAAACGACCATATCTGACGAGTGTCCACAGTGAGTGTGACAATGTTATAGAGTGCTTTTTCAATGGAGCCCATTCTTAAATGTTATTTAAAATAGTAATCAGAACCTCTATTTGACAACTTAAGGTAGCTAGTCGTGTATTGACTTCCAAAGAAGTATTTGATTTTTAAATTTAGCTTTACATGATCAAATAAAGACAATAGGTTCAAACAAAATGCTCAAAACAATTCTATTCTCTCAACAGACATATAAAAGTACTGACTATTTGATGTCCATGTCCTGAAACTGTCACGCAAGTAGAGAGCAAAATTGACATCTAACATCAGTTAAGTTAATGCAAAAGCTTCTCTAGGACCATGATAGTAAAATTAAAGAGATGTGAATGGCTGATGCACAACCAAGTCATCTACATAACACAAAACACAGTAGCTGTTGTTAAGCAGTTTAATAGAGAATATAGTTTCTTGTTTTTAACTATTTTGCTATTTGACTACAATCTTGTGGTTGTCCTTTTTGTTGTGGCATGAGAACATGTTTAAGTAACAAATCTAAGCGTGAACAGGTTCCTTTTGTTACTGCCCCTGGTTTTGATGGCGCCTGGTGCCAGCGCCTGTTTGATGATGTTGATGGATTAGTGCTTTGGTGTTAATGTGTAGAGCAGTGGTGGTGGTGAGGTTGTCTGCAGCGTAGGACAGGAGACAGAACAGGAGCAGAGCTGCTACCACATCATACCAATGACAACTGATGAGGAACAGGTAAAGACCTGACGACCAAAGGCTTCATCTGGTCAGATGGTGGAGGGGGATTTTTTATTTTTCTTTATTCTCTGCTGTTAGTAAGTTAATGACACCGTCCAGTGTTCTTCTGTCTTTCTTCTTTAATCACAAGTTGCTTAAGTGGATCTGTTTACATATTTTAATTGACTTGTCTTTTCCAGTTATAGCTGTAGTGGGTTGTTTGTGCCTCTCACATTAGATGGCGATAAATGTATTTTATAAGAATATTAACGACTGGTATATACGGTATATTAAATGAAGTTTCATATTTCTATCAAATTTTCTCAAATAGAATTCTAGCCAAGTTCTTCAATATACTATCTGATTATTCAACAAAAAATAACTTAATTCCTGGATAAACAGTTTTTAGTAAATTCTCACTCCAAAGCAGTTAAAAAATGAAAAAGCTTAACTTTATCATAATTTGTCTCGTATGAAACATGAGACAATTTTCTATTTTCTATTCTTGAGGTCTTTTAGTATTTTTGAAAAACATTTAACTTAACTGAGTAATTGCTAAAAATTATGTGTAGGGTTTGCTGTTTTGCAGCAGATGAGAGGTTAATGTGAGAAAAAATTTAAATAGATACAGTATTATATAAAAACAATCATAATAAGAGATTGAAACATTCATACATTATCCAGTATAGTTTACCTATGACCTTTTTGTCACACACTTTTTTTGTAAATAATTCATTTAATTGGTGAGCAATGACCAGGTGATGGCATATAACATTTTTGGGCAACTCAGACAATGACTCAGTTTTCTATCCTGAAAAATGGCTTTCCTGCTGTGATCTAAACTTTCCCACATCATTGTCTTGCCCTTAGTAGCAAACACCATCATTGGGGCAGCAAACCAAGTTTAGAACACACAAATGATTTATGGAAGTAATATTCAACCAAGTCTTTGCATAATGCTAACTAATTAAAATTAATAATAGTGGTTTGCACTTCTTTGTAGAACTTATCACTGGTCTGCTGTTAGCTCAGGCCAAATGCTGTTAGCGGTGCATTATTGTCCTGAATAACAGTTTGTGGTTTGCAGTGTTTAGTGAGGTTTAAAATAACTTGCTTGACGATTTAGGCCATCAAATGTTTTCAAGAGCCTTTAACAGATTAACTGCTGGCCACCTGCTATGTGGTGTATTAATTATAAGCATCTATATCAGTCACTTTGTCATGTGGTTGTAGTGACTCATGTATTATAGTGGAATGGTTTTGTAAATCAGTTTTTGTGCAGAAAATCAAACCATAGGACAGCACTAACATTTCTGTGTCATATTGTAGTCCGGTGAGATTTTAGATTGTTGTTGCACCTTTATTGTGTTATTGGAAGATGTGATTATGGAATGGGCAGCTTGCTAAACTTTCGTTCTGTTTCTCTGGTCCTGGGCCTCAGCTCTCCTTTCCCGTGTGAACATGAGACAGTAATCTGTGGCAGCCAGCCCTACTTAGTGATTTTAGACCCTTTTTAGGGGGGCTCAAGTCCTAAATTTCATCTCAGCCCCCCTAAAAATTATAATAATAAAAACTAAAAATAAAAATGTTTACATTTTTTTATTAAATCAATTGTAGTGCTTCAAGTTAGAGTTTGCGAACTTGTCTGTTAGTGACAGAGGACAACCAATTACAGGTTTAAAGGGATTGAAGCAGGTTTAATATCCTGTGCCGCTGTCACCGATGCTATGCACCTGTAACCCAGTCAGGGAAAGAGTTAACAGAAACGTAGTTTTGGCCAATCGGAGGTGGTTGTGCCAGACTCCCACCTTTGGCTGAGTCTCTATCTAATCTGTCAGAGGGAGAGCAGTTATGAAGTTTAATGTTGGTAGACCCCGGAGAAAAATTGGTCTATATTGCTGTGACTTATAAAGTGTCAGGTTCCGTCACAGTGGTAATAGTGTTAAAAAACGTTATCTGATGTTGTTCAGTAGCTAGCTCAGAGATTATCGGATGAAATTAAATTACTGATTAAGCTGGTGGGGGGGGTTAACACTTTTGCAAGGCACTGTATCCGTGTCATATTCTCATTAGGGGCTGAGCCCCCCTTAAGGTCTGATATCCTAGAATCACCCCTGCTGCTTGGGATATAACTTCTTGCTTTGCTGTGTAGTGGGATGCATGTGATCTATAGGTTTCAGTTGCATGATATAGCTGCACCTGAATCCACAGTATTTTACAGCTTCTACGGTTTTAATGAGTGCGATGCAAACTGATCACACTGGATTATAAGGTGTCGTGTTTTCTGACCAAGTGTGTGTGTGGTTGTAGGTATAAAGCGCACATATAGTGGGAAGTGGAAGATGTGGAATGTCCTCCCTTCCAGTGTCTCTTCCTCTGGCTCCCTTCCAGCTCCTGCCTCCTCTCAGGGAGGGGTTTTTCCGATCTCTATGCCCGTTTTGTCTATTTCTGTCTACCAGGGTATTCAGGTTGGTGTGTATCCCTTACACACACGCCGCACATTCCCCATCTCTTTCTCGTTATCTCAAGACTCTTTGCACTGGATCTAGTTTTATCCTTGTCCCAAGTCTCAGTTGTCAGAGGTATTTCTCCTTCTCTTCACTCTTCTTTTCCTTTCTCCAACTCCGCTCTTATATCTGGCATCTTATTTTCCTTCTATGCAATCCTGAGGGCCCAGGAAACACATGACTTCTTGGTGCTTTTTGTGTAGTTGTGATTGTCAGTGTTTCCCCTCCATTTCAGCTGTACGGTGAGTACAGGGAGCAGCTGGGAAGCTTTGCCCGACGGGAGGCTGCCCGCTTGCTGACAGAGAGACAATGGAGGAGACAGGCAGGGGACAACGCCACCGGCCGCAAAGGGCACGGTCGGCGGCATCATCATCACCCTGCGTTCCTGGAGTCGCATCAAAGCCACGCCTCTTCCACCAAGAAGCCTCGTTCCTACTCCAAATGCCAAGGTGACCAGCAGGTTATTCTGTTCAAGCACAAATTCAAATGCTTTACAAAAGGTATTCTAGGAGGATGCAAAATGGTGATTAGGTGTTTCCATGGTTATGCTTAAATGGTTGCTATTACACCTTATGTGGTAACCAGAAGACGGAGGTGGAATTAAATACCTTAACTGAATAGAAGTTTGAAGTAACCTAGGCTACTGGCACTTCAGTTTTTTCTTTTTTTTTTTTAAACTTCATTCTTTATCACACTTTATTCAATAGAGAGCAGCATTAATCTGATGGCTTCATTTACTGGTGACTTTGCACATCATGATTTTACATGCAACACGATAAGCTCATAAAATATGATGCGCTGCTATAGTTTAATTAGGCTGCCACACAGAACATGAGGCAGTTGGACTTAGTCAGGATTTTAGACACAAGGTCATGGTTTCCATGTACCCCACCCATAGCTAAATAAATAAATAAATAAAAATAAATCTCTAAAATGTTTATTTGGATTTTTCATATTTCATTCATGATTCAAGTGTTCAGTTAAATTTCATCTATAAATTCTATTCCCCAAAATGAAGGTCTAACTGCTGTTTCAAAGCCTTCTCCATCCTGCACGAACAAAATTATTCTGGAAAAATATCTCTTTAATTTTTTCAGTCAACACATCAAGTCTAAACATACTGGAGTCTCAATAAAGAAATGCCCAGCATGGTTTTTAAATTGGAGAAAGTTCCCCATGTTGCTAAAATCCCCTAAATGACATAACATGATAACATGAGAGATAACATGAGTTAGTCAGTGGTGGAATTTAACTAAGTCCATTTACTCAAGTACAAATTTTAAGGTAATTGTACTTTAATAATGTACTTTTACTCCACTCTATTGATTTAACTCTTGTGCTTCTAGACTACAATAAGTTTGAAAGTCATAGATAGGGAAGAACACTTTTATGTCTTCACTAGTGAATTAGCCAGTGACTATTGTGTGTTAAATTCTTACATGTGTGTTTTTTTCTTTGAATAAAACCTTTTCCATTTTTTTTTTCCTTTTTTCTCATCCATTTGTACATGTCAAAAAAGCCCAATCATTCAGATCTTTCTGTACTGACATCATATCTACTGTTATGATGAGCTATAGCATCATTACTGCAGCCATAATCGCACTGAATGATTCCCAGTGTGACAATAACTAACTGTCAGTAATGAAATCAAGTGATGAATGGATTCAAGGTACATCATTCCTTTCATCTCTCTGTCCCAGATTGTTTTGCTCGTGTACGGCGGTACATAGTGACCAAGATGGGGGATGACTGGATATTCCTGGTTCTACTGGGGCTGACTATGGCTCTGGTTAGCTGGAGTATGGACTACGCTAGCGCCAAGAGCCTGCAAGGTACCACGGGCCAAGGCCATAGAGATTATTAACGGTTGAATCTGCAGTTTGATAACACAAGAGTTTGTAATTATCCCAGTTATACTCCTGTGTGAAATGCACTTTCTGTTGTTTTTCTGTCTTTCAGCCTATAAGTGGATGCATGGGGAGCTTAAGGGCAATGTGCCACTCCAGTACCTCGCCTGGGTTACCTATCCCATGATCCTTGTCATGTTTGCCTCGCTCTTTTGTCACCTGGTTTCCCCACAGGCCATCGGTAAGCTCTCCATCACCTGTCAGCCTCTCTTATCCTCTCTCAGCACTTGTTTTTTTCCTTCTTTCCTTTTCTTTGTCTGTTTTCTTGTAGGATAGTGGCATTCCAACCGCTCTTACTTTATTTACTGCACCCACCGTCCTTTATTCTCCTTCTCCATCTTTCCTCTGTTTTTTGTTTTGTTTTTTTGTTTTCAGGTTCTGGTATTCCCGAGCTGAAAACCATCTTGAGAGGTGTAGTACTGAAGGAGTATCTGACCCTTAAAGCCTTTGTAGCTAAAGTGGTCGGGCTGACTGCTGGCCTGGGCAGTGGGATGCCAGTGGGCAAAGAGGTAAACAAACCCCCTTTTCATCTCTTTACTATCTGTTTTTCTCTGTATCTATCACCATCCATTGATCCAGCATCGCGATCATCACCCTCTTTCCTCCCTTTTTTCTTTCTCCATCACTCTATCTGCTTTTTCTTCAAGCTTGGAGGATGATAAATCATCTTCTGTCATGTTTTTCCTCCCTCCCTCTTCTCACGGGATTGAAGCAAATTATTCCTCAGCAAAGGAGTACATTCATTTCCCCCATTAGAGTAGCAGGGCAACTGTCACATCCAGCAATTATACAGTGATTTATCTGTTCTGATACATGTCCCAGTTTAGACTCCCTGTTTTACAGACAATAGTCAGTGTCTGTGTATATAACAGTATGTGTCGCTCATCTGTGTCATTACATGTCACCTCCAGGGTCCATTCGTCCACATTGCCAGTATCTGTGCTGCAGTGCTGAGTCGATTCATGTCCATCTTCTCTGGAGTCTATGAGGTAAGCTGAGGCCCTGACCAAAACAGACTACATTACCCATAAGCCTCATCTCCTCACTGACCACAGTTAATGCACTAACGAAGATGTGGAACGCAGTTTTCCTTGATATCTGTGTTTGTCGTTGTCTTTGGTGTAATTACAGGGTTCCCACAGGCCTTTAAAAAATCGGTTTTAGCCATGCTAGTGACCAGCCTCAAGGGATGACAATGTCTGTTAGTAGATAGAATAGCTCAACAACTTTTGGATGGATTTTCTTGAAATTTTGTGCAGATATTCATGGTCTTAAAAATATAAATCTGAATGACTTTGCTGACCCTCTGATTTTTCCTCTGTAGCTTTTGTGCGTTTGATTGAAATGTCTTTTAAACGGTTGGATGGATTGCCATACAATCTGGTCCACACATTTATGCCCCCCTCATGATTAATTGTAATACCTTTAATGGACTCCTCAAAAATGTTATTTGTTCAATACTTTGGTTTATAAATACATTTTTAAAAAATGATGACATTCCCATCAGCCTCAACTGTACTTTGTGTTTAGTACTAATTAGGAAATGTTAGCATGTTAACATGCTAATGGTGAACATAGTAAACCTGCTAAACATCAGCATGTTAGCATTGTTGTTATGAGCATGTTAGAATACTGATGTTAGCATTTAGCACCACTGTGCCCATGTACAGTCTCAAAGAGCTAGCAGAAGACTCTTAGTCTTGTTTTGAAAATGATTGGATGATCTTGAAAATATTACATAGACCTATCTGTAGTCCTTCTATTCCAGTAACACTTTTTAAATGATTCTACCATTTATTTATTTTTTATTACAAATAAGGCCTCTACAGTGTTTGAGTTTGCCAAACATGCCCATTTGGAGTCCTTGAAGTTCATTGAAAGGTCCTTGAATCTGATAATGAAGAGAAAGTGGGAACCCTGTGACTGTTGTCCTCTCCCATCTGTTTCTTTCCCGCCCAGCTCACGCCCTCCCCTCCCCTCCCCTCCCTGTTTCTCTTGTGTTTTTGTTTTGGCTCGCCCCCTCGCACGTCGTCTATGTTTGTGTCTCACTGTATTAATAGTGTGATGGTAATGTCTGGCATGTTTATTAACAGTGACCTCCCATATCCCTGTCTCCCTCTTTCCCTGCTCTCTCTATCTCCACCTTCCCTCTGTTTTCGTATTCATCCCTGCTCGTCTGTGACCATTAACCCCAGAATGGCACCCATAACCAGGACCTGTTGGTGTGTGCGTGTGCCGTGGGAGTGGCCACCTGTTTTGCTGCCCCCGTGGGAGGCAAGTCCCGCCCTGCTCTCTCCCCGCTGACTTCAGTCAGCTCTGTCCTCCTGAAATAACATCAGTAACACAAACGGCGAGGTTAAATCTAACCTCAGACCAGTGCCCTGCATTATTAAGTGATTAATCAAACTGAATGAATATTTAAACATGCAGATTAGCCTGTCACTAATACCATAGCAGAGCCAGGATTTTAAGTTCTGTCTACTTTAAAGGAATTATTTACTTTCCTGCGGAGATTTAGATGAGAAAAAAGATGCCACTCTAAGACATGAGACACGTACCAATCTTTTCATCTAAGTCTTGACAGGAAAACAAATATACTTCCCAAAATGTCAAACTATTCCCTTGAAACTGACCTCCGACAATTGACCAGCATTAGCAGTGGTGAATTCAAAGGGGATGAATATTTATTGCAGATTAACTGGCCAATTATATGTGAGCCTTGAATTATACAATTATTTCTGCTATCAGGCTTTTCCTGCATCCCAACCCATTTTTGGTAAATCACAGATAAAAAAAAAAAAATTCTTTCTTAGAATAATAATGCTACACAGATCATAAAAGATACTCTAACTCAAGTTTTGATTTTAGAAAGTTGCATTGAATCCAATAATTCAAGTCATAAAGGTCATAAATAATCAATGGGAATATTTCCATTAATTTTCAGTCTGCGATCAGTTGCAGGAATCTTCTAAGGAACGATGTAACCACTCGATTTGTTTCCCTGATTATTTAATTGCTTACTCTAAGTCTGATTACTCTCACTGGCATGTGCATCCTGTGCTTTATATTGTCTTGATGTGTTTTTTTTTCTCATCTTTATCACTTTTTTAAAACCACACTCCAGTGAGCATTATTTATTCACTTTATTCCATTGTGCTTCCTTTCTGTCAATTCTCCCCCTGCGGTTCCCCGTCCTGTCCTCTCCACCTTGATCTTTTATTCTCTCTTTCTCCAACTCACTCTCCTGTCTTTCTGTCTACGCTCTCGTTCCTTGTCACCTTCATTTTCCCCCTTCATCATCTCACACCTTTCATCATTGTCTCTTTCAACACTTTATTTCCCTCTTGTTATTTCCCCTCTTCCTCTCTGTTTTCTGTGTCAGTAGAACCATTATGGTTACACAGATATTCTGACTGTTGGCTGTGCTGTGGGGGTGGGATGCTGTTTCGGCACTCCACTTGGAGGTACTGTACAACTTACACACTGCCTCATACAACCAAAGTCTACAAAGCATCCTTTAATATACAAACATAAGCCAAAACAGCATTATTTACCTAGTTTTCAATTACCATAGAAAGAAAAAACTAGTAAACACTAATTACATATTACATATATCCTTCTTAAATATCATTCTTTTCCCATGCAAGTCTTCTGTTCAGCTGTTTTTGTCTTGTTCACAATAAAGTTTCTGATGTGTCTCTCTGATGTTTATTTTATTGCTTCACATACTGATTATGCTTGTGTGTGTGTGTGTGTGTGTGTGTGTGTGTGTGTGTGTTTGTGTGTGTGTTTGAGAGAGAGCGAGAAAGTGTACATATTTGTGTGTGTTTGAGAGAGAGAAAGTGTACATGTTTGTGTGCGTTTGCTTGTGTTACAGTGTGTGTATTCACTCCCTGTGGTTCTCCTGTTGTGTATAATTACACCCTCAGCCTCAAGTGTTTTTGGACTCATTCTGTTTGTTTAACTCATTCCTGTCTCTTCTCTCTTTCCCCCTCTCTCTCCCCCTTCCCTGTTTCTCTCTCCCTCCTCTACTCCTCCTACTCATTGCTCATTTCTCACACTATCCATCTTAATTTTTCCTGTCCTCTTTAATCCCTCCCCCTCCCCTCTTTCTCTCTCTCGTTTTTTCTCTACACACCACCACCAGGGGTGTTGTTCAGTATTGAGGTCACGTCTACCTACTTTGCGGTGAGGAATTACTGGCGGGGATATTTTGCCGCCACATTCAGCGCCTTCATATTCAGGGTGCTCTCTGTTTGGAACAAGGATGCTGGTGAGCACACACACACACACACACACACTGTTGTAAAAGACTGCTGAGCTGGCATTTATGGAAAGTAGCTGAATATGACAGCTAAGTAATATTTGTAATAATTTTCTCTATTATGCGTACTTCTTACGGTTTATAAGAATGTTTTCAGTCTTATATTCAAACAAATTCACAACTCTTACTCAACCAGACAGTCCTCTAATATTCACCTTCCCAAACATCTTACAAGCAAAGGTAGGTTGTCAAATGTCATCTTCTTCTCTAGTTTATATTAATATTTTCCAGATATGTAGCAAAGGGGACACGGTGGTGCGGTGGTTAGCACTGTCGCCTCACAGCAAGAAGGTTGTGGGTTCGTACCCCGGTTGGCCCGGCCTTTCTGTGTGGAGTTTGCATGTTCTCCCCGTGTCTGTGTGGGTTCTCTCCGGGTACTCCGGCTTCCTCCCGCCGACCAAAGACATGCGGGCTAGGTTTATTGGTGTCCCTAAATTGTCCGTAGGTGTGCATGTGTGAGTGAGTGGTTGTTCGTCTATGTGTGGCCCTGCGATGGACTGGCGACCTGTCCGGGGTGTACCCCGCCTTTCGCCCGACGTATGCTGGGATTGGCTCCAGCCCCCCCACGACCCTGTGCGCGGGATAAGTGGTTGACGATGGATGGATGGATGGACAGATATGTAGCAATATACATGTCACTGAGGGAAATCTTTTAGATTATTGCAATTCAAAATAAGCCCTCAGCTCTGATAAAGCCACTGAACGCTCAGCACTCGACAGCAGACAAACAAAGTTAGCGACTACCTGGGGAACAAAGTGGAGCATTTAGCAGCTAAGAGCCAGATGTTTCCCTCAGGGGTTGGTAAAGACCAAACACCGAGCTAAAAGAGAGTGAATAATGGACTTTGATTCATCAGGTGGACATGAACACCACTCCAATAGGACGATAATGTTGCTCCGTGTCTGTTGGACGTGTAAATAAGCAACTGTTTGCTAACAAGTTCGCCATATCAACTCAAATGGTGATAATATATCAATGTTGTGTTCACAGCTTGTATCCGCTGCCCCAGCGTGGCCAGAAAATCAGTAATGCAGGTTTAAAGTCCTACAAAACACATTTAAAAAAATATTTTAACCTCATAACCTTATAATAATATTATTTTCACGTTTTGACATTGTGAATATTGTTTAATTTTATTTAGGTAAAATTAATTTCTTCCTCTTCCTTCACACCTTAAACAATAATACATGTATGTCCTGTCTTTGATTTTAACTTGTGCAAATAAATGAAACTCAAACTTAAAATACGGAGCACAAAAATGAGAGATTGAGCTCACGTTTGGTTGATGTTGCTACATTTTTTGTTACCTTTTTTTTCTTTTTCTCTCAGTCACAATCACAGCTCTCTTCAAAACTAACTTCCGGATGGATTTCCCCTTTGACCTGCAGGAGCTGCCTGCATTCGCAATAATAGGGTGAATACGTGTGTGTGTGTGTGTGTGTGTGTGTTGTGTGTGTGTGTGTGTGTGTGTGTGTGTGTGTGTGTGTGTGTGTGTGTGTTTTGTGTGTGTGTGTGTTTTGTGTGTGTGTGTGTGTGCAATTATACTGTATGTCTCTTTTTGGATTTACTTTTGAAATAGATATTGAAATATTTTTTCTTATGTTTTAGAATCTCGTGCGGATTCCTGGGGGCGTTCTTCGTCTACCTGAACAGACAAGTGGTCCTCTTCATGCGGAGACCGACAGCGCTCACACGCTTCCTAACCAAACAGTGAGATCCCAACACACACACACACACACACACACACACACAAACAGGGCCATGCACTCCCTGCTGCTGTAGATTAATGTGACACTCAGCTTTTAAACCACAGTGATTCTGGTAGCAGACACTGTTCCCATGAACTCAAACCTTTTTCACATTCAAATCTAAGTCCTCTTAACGTATCTCCGCTCCACTCGCCGAACTCATCAGTCTCACAACACTGGTCATGACAGCAGCAAAGCCTTAACAACCTTTCAGCCAGTTATTCACTCAATGTGGAGATTCACTTATCCTCTGAGACTCAACAGTCAGGGAACATTAGTCTCCACCATTAGAGAGAGAGGGGAGCAGCAGCACCAGGAGAGCTGTACAATCAGTGGTGGTAGACACTTGTCCTGAGACCATTATTTCTGTTACTAGCATCGTTTATTTCACCATGTTGTAGGTGTCGAAGAATACATTTCTGTTAAAGACTTTGTTTGTTTGTGTTTGTGTGTACGCCCAGTCGACTGATCTATCCCGGTGCAGTGACACTGATCATCTCCACCTTAACGTTTCCACCTGGATTTGGACAGTTTATGGCTGGAGAGGTTAGACCAAATCTATCTCTTACACTCTGTTTTCTTTTTGATGTGTGTACATTAATATTAATGATAATGTTTGAAAAAGGAGGTCAGCGGGGTCTAGATTGTGTGTTTTTCTGTGTTTTTTCTGTTTATGGAAGCAAAGAAAGGCTTTAATGACATGGATTTTATGTGCAACTTAAAGGAGAGCACCACTGATTTTACACATCAAAATATGTTTACAGGTCTTGGAGAGTACTACTGCAGATGTAAAAAAAATAATTTAAAACCTTTCGTGGCTCCAGAGGAAGCTCAAATGATGCCACTTCAGGCTACGTTGGTTGGGGCTGAAAACTATAAGATTGAAAATGAACAAAATCTAGGGATGTGGAGTTAGAAAGAAGTTGTATAACTTGAAATGACAACTACTAAGTAGTGACTCATTTCACAATTATTTGTTAAGTTGCTCACAAGATTTAAATATTACAGCTGTTTTTGTTACCACAACTGTACCCCTCTTTTTAATTATACATGTATACAGTATATATTCAAACATTTTATGATTTGTTTGTTTTTTTGTTTTCTTTGTGCAACTATTCAGCTTTTTGATAATGTATCTGAAGGGTCATACTGTACATGTTGTTGTATATTTTTTGTCCGACCAGTTGGCCATGACATCAACAGGATGTAATAGGCTTTGTGTTTAATATACTTTCTCATTTGTCATGATGGCCGTTTGCCTGATGAAGACCTGGTGGAGGCCAAACGTTTTCCAGTTCAATAAAGTTTGGGGAGCTATTTCCTTCATTGAATCTGTCATCCTAAGGATGTGATGTGCACACAACTGTATTTTTGAAAAACTGTATTTCTGTGTGTCTGTCCTTTCTGGCAGCTGATGCCCAGAGAGTGCATCAACTCCCTGTTTGATAATTTCACCTGGACAAAAATCTCAGCGTCTTCTGCTCCGCCCCGGCCCCGGTTCGGCTCATCTGCATGGCTTCATCCTCATGTCAGCGTCTTTGTCATCCTCCTCCTCTTCTGCGTCATGAAGGTATCTTTAACTCTTGCTGTGTACACACACACACACACACACAAACACACATATATATATATATATATATATATATATATATATATATATATATATATATCATACCTGTCAAGTATCCCGTTTTGGGCCGGGAAAGTCCCGTATTTTACCCTTCTTCCTGCCGTCCTCCCGTATTAGTATTTTCCCGTCGTATTCTCCCGGATTTTAACCTGCGTTATTAAAAATAATACCCCGGGTCCGGAACGGAGTAAAAAACATCCCAATCTGAGCTCTGTCACTAGCCTCGCGCATAACTGCCACCTGCAGTAGCCTACTACAGGTACTGTAGGTGGCAGTTGTCGCGAGTTTAGTGTGTGAGGTCAGATGATGAGAGACGGATGATGGACGCTACAACAGAGACGGTGCGCTGCCAAAACTTATGAAGGCTTTACTATGCATTCCCCATAGCAATGCAAGTTGAGAAAGGGTGTTTAGCATGGTACGAAAGATTGTTACAGAGAATAGGATGACGTTAGACAACAGAACTGTCTGCGCTCTACTCTCATGTAAACCACTCTGTAAAACGCTCCTGGCCCAGCCCACAAATACACTCCTTCCAAAACTATCTTAAAGAATGCAAAGTCTGCAACAAATTTATACAATAACTCACTAAAAGAGTAAAGAAAAGTTATGTGAAATGAAAAGAAAAACTGTAAAAAGAAAAGCAATATGAAATGAAAAGAATGTGTGGAATGAAAATAAAATGTAAAGACAAGCAATGTTATAAATTGTAAATGTTTTCAGCATTCTGCATCAAGTGGTGATTTTAGCTTTGTTGTACACCTGTCTTAAAATGTAAGGGATACTGGAGCTTGGTTGGGGTGGTGGGACTGCTTTGGCGGGGGCCGGAAAAATTTCCCTTATTTTCAAATCCAAAACTTGACAGGTATGATATATATATATATATATATATATATATATATATATATATATATATATATATATATATATATATATATGTATATGTATGTGTATGTATATATATATATATATATATATATATATATATATATATATATATATATATGTATGTGTGTGTATGTATATATATATATATATATATATATATATATATATATATACATATATATATATATATATGTATGTATGTATGTGTATATACATATGTGATAGCATGAAAAAACTCTGGGACTGGTCTCGATCTTACCTTGATCCTGTTTTTGTGTTGCAGTTCTGGATGTCAGCAGTTTCCACTACAATGCCCATCCCCTCGGGTGCCTTTATGCCAGTGTTCATATTAGGTAAGAGGATTTTGTAATGCGAGCACAGTATCTCCTGCTGAGCTTCAGTTAAATTTGTTTTTACCAGCGTGCCTTATCTCTCTCCTCAAGGAGCTGCTTTCGGCCGCCTCGTTGGGGAGATCATGGCCACTCTTTTCCCAAATGGAATCCTGTTTGATGGGATAGTCTACCGCATCCTGCCTGGAGGTTACGCCGTCATTGGTCAGTCTACTAACCTTGGTGCTGTGATCAGGGTCTTCACTAGGCCTTGAGACTTATTGAAGTCTTAGATTTGAGAACATTTTATGAAACAGTGCCTTGAATAAATTTCCGTGTGTTGTTGATTTCTTTATTTAAAGGTCCCCCAGTTCAAAGTTTCACTTGACTTTATAACATCTTTGGTCAAAATGAGGCCTCTATATATTAATTAATGAATAAATCAATTGTGTAATTCTGAATGTCACTTTGTAATTTACCCCAAAACATGACATGTGAATTTACACAAATTAAAATTGAATTAATTTTATATACAACTCAGTGTAACCCTGCTCTGTGTGTTAAACCACAAACGTGAATGGATTTCACCTTATCTGGAGGTCAATAATACTTTTTGCCCAATATGTGCTGGTATAGCCTCCAGTGCCCACAGGATAAACCGGTTAGAAAATAGATGGATGTGATAGAGATGGATATTTGTAATACTTAACACCTTGATTTCTGCCTCCCAAGGACTTGCTACATTGTCAAACTCTCTCTTTAAAAAATCTATTTTACTACATTATAAAAAATACAGCATTTCAAGGCCAAATTGGATTTGTATCCAGTGCAGAGGAATCAGAATGGAGAAATAATAATCAAAGAATAAAACTTTATTCTTAGCACATATTCTGCCCTTTGCTTTCTACCAGGTGCGGCAGCGATGACAGGAGCCGTCACACACACGGTTTCTACGGCAGTAATCTGCTTCGAGCTGACTGGTCAAATCTCTCACATCCTGCCCATGATGGTGGCAGTCATCCTGGCAAACATGGTGGCCCAGGGTCTGCAGCCCTCTCTCTACGACTCCATCATCCAGGTGAAGAAGCTGCCCTACCTGCCTGAGCTGGCCCTCGGACACATCAGGTAAAGTTAAAGAACTCTTATTTGGTGTGTTTATGTTGCTGTAATTGTAAGACAAAGGGTATTTATTGTAGTATCTCTGCATACCTAGCAAGTACAACATCTTTGTGGAGGACATCATGGTGCGCAAAGTGAAGTTCCTGTCTTCTCAATCCACCTACCGAGAACTGAACCATCTGCTAGAGACCTCAACTCTGAAAACTATCCCCCTGGTTGACTCTAAAGGTAGGGTGACTTACATCATCAAATTTCTATCTTGTGCTATAGATGCTAAGTATTAAAGGAATCGTTCAACATTATGGGAAATATACTTATTTATGGACAGTGCCGTGTTCATGACAATGTCATGTCACTCTTATGTAGATACCTTCAAGTAAAGTGTTACTACATTTTGTTTACCAGCATCGCTAAAGCTCACTATTTAACACGTTAGGGGCTCCAGAAAATCACTTCTCATAGCCAAGAAATAGTCCCACAAATATAAAAACATTTTTTTTTTACTTCTGTTTTTGTACAGATTTAACAAAATAGATATATCTTGATATTTAGCTTACAGACATAAGAGTTGTATTGATCTTGTCATCTAGCTCCCAGCAAGAAAGCAAATATTCCCAAAATGTAGAACTATTTCTCATAGTGACGGTGCTTCTCAGGAGCAGGCTTCCCCCTCTACTTCCTCCCTTACCTCACCCTCCCCTCATGCCTTCAGTGGGTCACCCACCAGTCCTCATATTATGCTTTTTGACCTTTTCCCTTTCCTCTATTGTGTAATATATCTTTTTTGTGCACTTTATAGGTTTACAAAGTGAAAAAGCCCAAAGTCCTCCCCAAAGGGACTTACCTTCTTCAACAGAAAACACTGTTCACAAACTGCTCCAAACAGCTCTATTGTAGTCCAGCCTTTACTTCCTTGACAAACTTGCATCACTTTGTAACACACGTTATAATGCTCACCTAGCTGCTAGCATGGCACGCCCTCATACTCTGCTTCTGACTAGCTAGCAGTGCTTACCTAGCTACTGTGCATGTGCGACTTCCAACAAAGATGGAACACAAGTGTGATGCCTCACTATGTAGCTAAAACAGAGAGCTCAACACGCAAGGTGAAAAGAGGAGCTGCAGCAATGTGCAGTACAACAAAAATATGGTGTTTTTATTTTTATTAAACCATGTAAACCTAGTTTGATATAACCTCTAAATACAATTATAGACCCAAACATTTACATAATATGAGCGCTTTAACACTTTTAACACTGCAGAATCCATGATTCTTCTGGGATCCATCGAGAGGACAGAGCTTCAAGCCATCTTTGACTGGTGGCTCTCACCAGAAAGGCGAGTTTTTGAAAGAGGAGAGAGCTCACCAGGCCAGGGCTCTAAAGTCAGCTGGGAGTCCTTCACCTTTGTAGACGAGGAGCACGCAGAGGAGAGCACAGACAAGGTGAGAAAAACAAACCATAAATAAATGTACAGGAAGTAGCTGAGCTTTAAAAAGATTAATCCCATCAACCATGTCGTGCTCGCAGACTGCTCCAGTACAGGAAGAATGTAACGGGCCCATCTCAGCCCCCAAACCTCTGGAGCCCACCACCAACCACACAGGCTCAGGTAACATGGCATTTCCACTGCACATAAAGCAAACGTAGCTTCCTCTCTCCTCTTACATGTGTTGCCATACCATATCCTCAGACAAGCGCAATCTGCCATCTGTCAGGATGGCCCTCCAGAGACTCTTCTCCTCCACGTCCTTGTCGGTGTCTGAAATTCAGGTAAGATCAACCTCAGATACTTGTCATGTTTTCCACCTAAAGCTCATCACTAATGTCCAGTTGGCATCGACAGCTCAGATGGGGGCATCGATCCAACATGGCAGCTCGAGCCAACCTCGCTAACATAATGGGAGGGAAAGACATGGTGCATGCATAAAGGATTTGACATGTTGTGTAGTGGCTAATGCCATAAAACCACCAGGGGTCATCTTATCATCATTAGTGTAGCTTTTCAAACTGACTGCCCATCCATCTGTCCCTCGCTCTTTCTTTCCCCCTCTCTCCTCAGGAGACCACGCCCCCTCCGCTGACGGACACCATGTCCCCAGAGGAGGTACTGTACCTTATCGATTCACCATCCTCACAGCCAACAATGAAATAATCAAACCATCCAAATCGATAAGTAGAAACTCTGTATACTCTGAGTCCATCTCTCTGCCTTGTGATTGGCTGATGCAGATCAAAGCCTGGGAAGAGGAAGAGCTGGATAAACCAGTCGATATGGAGCAGATACGAATAGACCCCTCCCCGTTTCAGCTGGTGGAAAGGACTTCTCTGCACAAGGTGAGCACGGCAACACATGGGTGACGTGTCATCACATGCAAAGCTCATGTACAGACACTGATTATGCAATTATAAGTCATGGACAGTTACAATTTTATATTTCCAAGCACCAGATTGTAAAGGAATAGTTTGACATATTGGGAAATACTCAAACATGAGGTGTAAAATCTTCTCTGTGAGTTTTAGAAACCCAAAGTTTGGGCATCTGATAAGCCTTTCAAAGCATTAATCTGTTACTCCAACTGGATTTCCTGGATTGTATTTCATTGTCTCACTGGAACATCAAACAACACGTCCCCACCAACACCCCCATGTGCTGTTTTTGGTCTGAATCCCCTCTTGGAGGTGCTGATAGGTGGATCTGGCTGTTTAGCTGTTTCCCCCTATTTCTAGTCTTTATGCTAAGCTAACCGTCTCCTGGCTGTTTCATATTTAGCGTACAAACATTAGAGTGGTCTCATCTAATATACACTCACCTAAAGGATTATTAGGAACACCTGTAAGATTTCTCGTTAATGCAATTATCTAATCAACCAATCACACGGCAGCTGCTTCAATGCATTTAGGGGTGTCGTCCAGGTCTAGACAATCTCCTGAACTCCAAACTGAATGTCAGAATGGGAACAAAAAGTGATCTAAGCAACTTTGAGTGTGGCATGGTTGTTGGTGCCAGACGGGCTAGTTTGAGAATTTCCCAATCTGCTCAGTTACTGGGATTTTCACGCGCAACCATTTCTAGGGTTTACAAAGAATGGTCTGAAAAAGGAAAAACATCCAGTATGCTGCAGTCCTCTGGGCGAAAAATGCCTTGTTGATGCTAGAGGTCAGAGGAGAATGGGCCGAGTGATTCAAGCTGATAGAAGATCAACTTTGACTCAAATAACCACTCGTTACAACCGAGGTATGCAGCAAAGCATTTGTGAAGCCACAACACGAACAACCTTGATGCGGATGGGCTACACCAGCAGAAGACCCCACCGGGGACCACTCATATCCACTAAAAATAGGAAAATGAGGCTACAATTTGCATGAGCTACCCAAAATTGGACAGTTGAAGACTGTAAAAATGTTGCCTGGTCTGATGAGTCTCAATTTCTGTTGAGACATTCAGATGGTAGAGTCAGAATTTGGCGTAAACAGAATGACAACATGGCTCCGTCATGCCTTGTTACCACTGTGCATGCTGCTGGTGGTGGTGGTGTAATGGTGTGGGGGATGTTTTCTTGGCACACTTTAGGCCCCTTAGTACCAATTGGGCATCGTTTAAATGCCACAGCCTACCTGAGCATTGTTTCTGTCCATGTCCATCCCTTTATGACCACCATGTACCCATCCTCTGATGGCTACTTCCAGCAGGATAATGCACCATGTCACAAAGCTTGAATCATTTCAAATTTGTTTCTTGAACATGACAATGAGTTCACGGTACTAAAATGGCCCCCACAGTCACCAGATCTCAACCCAGTAGAACATCTTTGGGATGTTGTGGAAGGAGCTTCGTGCCCTGGATGTGCATCCCACAAATCTCCATCAACTGCATCAATATGGGCCAACATTTCTAAGGAATGCTTCCAGCACCTTGTTGAATCAATGCCACGAAGAATTAAGGCAGTTCTGAAGGTGAAAGGGGGTCAAACACGGTATAAGTAGGGTGTTCCTAATAATCCTTTAGGTGAGTGTATATCAAATAATCTTATTCCTTGAAAACACAAGTTTGTTATTACTTTTATGCTTATTTATTTGTATTACTTCTTTGTTCTGTTTGTATTGTTCTGTTCTAACTTTCATTTTTCAACGTTTTAAAGGGGCACTCCACCAATTTTACATGTCAAGTTCTGCCTTTGAAAACAGTTGAATAATGTCTTCTGTGGCTCTAGAGGGAGTTTTCAGGGTCATCTCAGCTTGGACTAATGGTACGTTCCATTTGTACTCGGAAGTTGGAATTTCCAAGTTCCAATTCAGAAATTTCAAATGGAACACCCCCTGAAGTCGGATTTCCGACTCTGAAAGTCGGACAACCACAAAGTACCAAAGTCAACCAAAGCAAAGCCAACCTCAAAATCCAACATTGCAGCGCCCTGCATCAACAGTAGTGAAAGCTGTAATATACCATTTAATAGCACAAACCAGTTGTACACACAGTACTATCCAACTTCTATCTGTGGATATGTCCATTACGTTGTGTTTGTAAGCATAAAATACAGCATAATGTGTTATCAACTGGCATTGCCAACAATGGCTAACCTGGCTAGCGCAAACATTCCGAGTTGTTTTAATGGAACGTGATCGACTCAGGTGTGACGTCATTACTAGTGCCGACTTCCGAGGTAAATGGAACGCAGCATCAGAGATAACAAACTGGGGTATAAAAAACATAGGCAGGGAGGGTCTTATTGAAAAATTTGCAATATTGAAAATGTAGGATCCAGTAATCATGGAAATTGATCCATACTGGACAGTAAAAGTCAGGATGTCTCAGTCTCTGCTGCATGAAATTTCAATTTTTTTTTAAATTCGGTCCCCCCCCTAACTTATGGAATGCAATACTAAATTGCTGGAGTAGGCTACTCCTTCTAAGGTATTTTTGTCTATGCGCATACATGCATAAAGCTTTGAATCCTGAATCGTGCGTTTTCTGCTGTGACTCATGCTATGCAGCAAAGCCATATACAGTATTCCCTCTTTTACTTGCGGGACACATTGTTTACGAGGAACAGTGCAGCCATGCAAGCAGAACACTGTCACACTACAATACATTTCACACTGACTGGATCATGTCCCCCTCTCTCTCATTACTCAGACCCACACTCTGTTCTCTCTGCTGGGTCTCAGCCATGCCTATGTCACCAGTATTGGAAAGCTGGTGGGTGTCGTGGCACTGAAAGAGGTAAAATCACATTTCTTCTCCATTTTTTTCTTTATCTGCATGTTTATTCACCCCTCTTGGTTTGATAATGTAATGCGGCATGACAGCGAGCTGTGATGATCTCATGTTGTGGGCAGTTGTTCTGTCACAGGGTGCATCATGCTTTACGCTCTGATTCATGCAGTTATTCCTCCAGCCGGCCTCAACTTCAACACACGTTTCTTTGCTTTATGTCTGTGCTTTTAACAGTTACAGAAGGCTATAGAGGGCTCAACTCGCAGCGGGGTGAGGCTTCGTCCCCCTCTAGCCAGCTTCAGAGACGCCAGCAGGAAAACCAAGAAGCACCAACCTCCCTCATCTACCCCTTCCTCCCCTACTCGGGACAGAGACCTGTGGGGGGAGGGGAGCAGGAGGGAGGGGGAGCTGGTGATGAAGGAGTCCAAGGGAGCTCCCGGGTGTGACTCTGCTCCCTCCTCCCCCGGCGGCATGGGGAGCACCAGTAGCAGCTCTGCCCCCACAAGAGGCGCTGACGGTGCTTCTCAGGAGCCGGCGTCCCCCTCTACTTCCTCCCTTACCTCACCCTCCCCTCATGCCTTCAGTGGGTCACCCACCAGCCCTGTCCTCACATTATCCTCCCTACAGGAGGACGGGGAGAGCGAGGAGTCAGATGAGCCCATATAGACTGGGTTTAAGAGAAAAGACTTTTAACTTCCTCTGATTTTACTCCTTTTGCCCGGAGACAGAGCTGCTGTCTGGGTGGAGGAGTCGGGCCCACCAGCAGTCCCCGCAGACATTCAGCTCTCAGCGAGCAGGACAGGCTAGCGCACACAAAGCTCCTGAAACTTGTAGTACAGGATTTCTTTTTCTACTCTTTATGATAGTCTCACTTTTTCACTCTCAAAATCTCAGGTGCTTTCCTGTGTCTTTTGAACTGCAGACGGACAAACATGTTCAGTCCCACATATCACGAATGTTCAATGTCTATATCTTGGAAATGTTGAATGTAGCTGTACATCCTATATCGGTGTCTGTTAATATTTGTTAATTAAGGTACCTTTGATCGAAAATTAACTGTAAGCAATGAATTGTATGATAATGAAATAATATATTGATGAAGACGTAAAGACATTAATTTGACCTACATATCAAAGAGATCATGCATTTAAAGTTTATTGATTAAGGTTAATTTATAAATTATAACTTACTTTATCAGATATTTGCTGTATAGTAAATATTCAAATCATTATTACCAGTCTGTAATTTAAAAAAAAATTAATAAATATTAAAATTGTCTACTAGCTTATTTTATTTATCTACAACAATAAAAATGACAATTAGAAGAAAAGACTACGTTAATGATTTGAGCTAAATGCTAAAGTCAGCATGCTAACATGCAGGTATAATAAAGTTTACTGTGTTAGCATGCTAACATTTGCATTAAACACAACATCCAGCTGAGGCTGTTGGGAATGTGAGTTTTGCAACTAGCTGCGTTCAGACAGACCGAAAAACCCAGCCGCCTCATTCATTTGAATGGAACCAGTCTGGCGACGCAGTGAGCGTGCCCCGAAAACACAGGGTCTTTTTGCGAAAAAGTTTAACCTGACTCTAGTTGTTGAGATATTCACACTCTGGACTGTTGGGGAAAAAAATGTATCCATGTTCCAGCATCAGGCTTGAAAAGAGAATATCTCTGACCATATAAACATTTTTGTGTTGTGAAGGTCAACAGTGCATTTCAGTCTCTGATTCTAATGTGAGCTTGAACAAATAAGCAGCTAGTCCCCACAGAGGAGACTTGTCTCTGAAAGATTTTCATTAATATTCTCCTGGCATAAAATCCCTGATAATGACTGTTGAGGAATGTGTTTGGAAAAGCACGACAGGCTGGATTGCACTGCTGCCAGTTCCTTGGTGATTGCTGTTTGTATGACTAGCACCAACAAGCTGGCCAGAAACACCGGCTGTCGCAAAACATGTGTTAAGGCTCGAGAGAGAGAAAGTGGTGAACATGTGAGAATCTAATTATTTACACCCTGAAAAAGATATCCACACATAAGCACACAAAATGCCATTTGTTGGTTTGTTTATTTGCTCTTTCTCCACCAGTGGAAAAGAAGAGGAGACAGGTAAAGGAGCTGGAGAGGGTGTAGGAGGTTCTGTCGTGCAGGAAAAAGGAAGAAAAACAGGAAGAAACAGAGCTGTTGACAGAAGAGGAGAGAGAGGGCGGAACCACGCGGAAGAACCATCATGTGACAACCGTCCAACAAGCATGCATAGGTGTGAGTGTACGCACTGGTATCACAAGTCAAACTGCCTCATTTCATACAAATAAATCTTTTACAGACTTTTACAGAAGCCATCCAATGTTTTTTTACAGCGGTTACTGTTTTTTTGCCACACATTTCCAAATCATGTCTATGTTACATGTCTGATTGCCTCAAATCCCCTTTGGTTGATGTGAAATTATTTATTTTTTTTCCAGGCAGTGATTCTTCCAAAAAGACAACTTACTTTACACTGACAGACAGACATACAGACAGACACAAATACACAGAACAGATACAAAGAGAGAGAAGGAGAAAGGCAGAGGATCAGAAGCAGATTTTGAGCGTTATGCCTGCAGAAAAGTTACTGTAACTCTTGGAAGATGGCAGTAGAATTATACAAAAAGAAGAACTCAATTGCCATCCGGTCAGTTAACAAAATGTGATCAGTAAACCTTAACATCTACATATTTGGCTTCTTGTTAGTTTATTCATTCATTGAGATTTTGATAAACAAACAAAAAAAGCAAAAAATAACCCAAGAAGCAGTGTCTTTTCATCAAGTCCATTTCTTATGAACTAATATCTTTCTCTTTTTTTTAGCAAATAGTCAAAACCCAAATTAGCCTCGCAGTTTATACCATCAACAAATATAAAGCAATAGTCTTTCCACCACATGATGTCTTTAAAACTGACTCATAAAGAAAAAGATACTGCTCCCAGAAGGGTTGGTACCTACATGAAATTATAGACTCCGTACAAGCTGTCACATCACTCCTCCCCACCAAGTAATTGTTCAATAAATAAATGAATATGTGCCACTGTGTAAAGACATTCTGTTTGCAGTTTTGAGCCCTCATTTTCATGAGTTACTAAACAGGGATTCTTGTAGTGAAATACAAATGATGATAGATTTGTTAATAATTGAGAGCTGCCAAACTATCCATCTTTAATCTCTTAACCATGTTTGTTTTTCTTGGTGCAAAGTGCTCAAAACCAGACCGAAACAAGACGGCTTTACAACCATGACAACTATTCTAACTTCTACTGGAAGGGATTTTAACAAGTCAGTAGAAAAATAAACATTGTCCCCAACATTGCATAAAGAAGCAATCAATAAATAAATGCATTCAAGTCAATAAACCGAATCTTAAAAGTTTCTCACACAATCATCAAAGTCAGAGGAGAAGGTACTCCCCTTCAGAGAAAAACTACTACTACTGCTCGTCTTTGTTTCCCCCACTGATGGATTCACCAGATAAAACACTCTAGTTTAAGTGATCGCTCAACACAAACATTCCTCGGTTTCATTTCAAAACTAAATTCACACCTAAATTGTAAGCTTGAGAGCGATCCCGAAATAAAGTGGGACTGAGAGGTGTAAAAAAATAAAGAAATCATACTGTACTAGAACAGTTTTGACTGTAAGTGAGAGGCAATTTTTATATACTTAGACTATTTACATCGATACGACAGAGCTGACACTGGTCTGTTGGGATGCCAGTGTTTTGTCTGCCTATTGCTGGTTACAATTTAGATATTTTGTGTGTGTGGATGTGTGTGGGTGTGTGTGTGTGTGTGTGGGGGTGTGGTAGAGCCAGCAGTGAATCCATTTTCAACAGCTCCCTCCCACATGTTTGAAAGACTTATCTTTGTTTCTTAAGAAAGCATTTGACTCTTTCCCATGTGGACCGTGAGGAGACGCAAAAAATAAAATGTACTTATGTACTGCTGTCTGTCTTTCAGTACATTCAAATAGTGGTTATCATCCTCGTTTTATAGTGACTAGGTCTGTGGAGAAAAAAAAAGCAGCTGAGGGTGTGTGTTGTTAAGTGGCTCGGTTTTGGTTGTCAGAGTGAGTACTGGCTACCGTCAACAGTCTAAAGGCAACCTCTGATCTGTTGGATTGCATCAGTGCAAAAGAGATTCCCTTATACTGCTCTGTCTTTATTTCGCCGTCATGAAACTCACTGCAGGTCCACTGTGGCCCCACCTGGGATACTATGGTTCAGTGCAAAGTCTATACAGTGCTGTATAGTACAGGTACTCCATAGTGCTCTGAAGAAACATGCATACAGAATCTGTGCAGTTTAATGAGTGCAGTCAGCAGGACAGGCCTGTCCCTGGGTTGTGCCTCGGGCATCCTGGTGCCACAACATCATAGAAGTATTTATTTTAGCCGGTAATCTGCATTTCACTGAAATGCTGACATTTTCTGAACCTAATTTTAATTACACGTAGGTACAATGTGTTCGATGCAACAGGGAAATGAATTTGATTAAACACTAATATGTTGAGTAACAGCTGTAAACAGATTAGTTCTCCCATAGGAAAACTATTATATCTTATCATACACTTATACATAGATTTGTTCTTTTTTTTGCTTTATTACAAAATTATTCTTATTATAATGTGTTATTATGATGGATTTTTCATTATTATTATTATAAGACGATGACAGGGTCGAATTGTTTGTTTTCATAAAAAGCATGCATGTTTTCTTTCCGTTCTTCTTCATCTCAACATGGTTTCAGTTTCCTGATGAAAATTTCTTGTTCAGTTAGTGCTCTTCCTCCTTTTTTATCCTCCTCCTCTTCAGTTTCTCTATCCTCCTCTCTTCAATTACCTTTGGGATGTAAGGCTTACAAAGAAATAGGTGTCCTTTGTTGCATCAGCTTTTGTCTCTTTTGAGTCCACCTCTAAATCTGTTTCTCACCATTTTGAAGAAATCATCTCGCAACCAAAAAGTCGTGTTTTTGATACCTGAAAAGGAACAGATTAATATATATATATTGTATTATTACGCTCATTCCTTGCTGACTCCCAGGTCAGTTTGTAATTAGGAGTCTCTTGACAAGCCAGGTACTCAGTTGGTTGCCATGGAAGCGGCTGGCCCCTGCCCCTCCTCCTCTTCCTTCTCTAGCCTCTGAATGAGGCTGGAGGTGACATCGGAGGACTTCCGCTCTGTGATTGGCTCTGCCGGCGGTTGCCCCGGACTACTGCCACCAGAGGCATCCCCTAGTTGCGTGGGCGGAGTCAACGAGGCCAACTCTGGCTCCATGCACATTGTAATCTCTTCCTCCTGATCAGGACAGACGAGACACAGAAGGTTCAGTCAACATTACCCTTTAAACTGCAAAGTATAAGTAAGGGTCCGTACAGGTGATTTTGTAGGTTTTATCCCATTAGCTACAAGTATTATATTTACATATGTGCCAACTGCCTTCCAAAGGTTTATAGACTGATTTCCCATATTTCAGACAATGAGCAGAGTGTGAGGATCGACTGGGAAAGACTTCCCAGATTTGCTTCAAAAGGTTAATCCATCACAGTTGATATTTAGTTGACCATGATGGATATTTAGTGGAAGCTTCAGCCTCCATGATATCTGAGTCAGCTGCTGAAAAGCTTGATGCATTTCCATAAAGTTGGGGGACTCACAAGAAACAGATAAAAAAAAAAAAGAACAACACCAATAGACAAACATCGATACTTTTTGTCGTTGTTTTAGGTCCAGACGACCTTTAGGCCAAAGCCTGATTTATGGTTCTGCATTGAATGGTACGCATACGTAGGTACGCATATATACAAAACCTACGCCAAACCCTTCGCCGTAGCCTGACATGCACCTCCCCAGAAATATAACTTCACATTGTGGCAATGCAGACCGCAACAACTGTGATTGGTCCACTTGGCTGTGGCTTTGTAGCACATTTCCTCCTACTCAATTCCGGGTTCTCCTTCTCCGTGAACATGTAATAGAGGAGAGGGTTAACTTTTCTTGCTACAGCTTTTAGACCGTGGTCAGAAAGCACAGGGGAGACACTTTGTTTCTCCGTCTACACCGCCGGAGTCGGTACTTGCTCCGGAGCTAATGCCCGTCACTCTCTCGCTCAACCACACACTCCCCATGCACTCCCCACACGTTATTCTCTCAAAGAGATACGCTAGATCAGCGCAGACACACCAGTGCAAAAGTATAAATCCTCACAACTGCGTAGGCCACTTACGTAAGGCTACGGCGTAGGCTCTGCATAGAGCCTTTATCTCTATAAACCGACATCTGCATATGAATGCAGATTTTTTTTAAAGATAATAAAAAGTTAAATCACTGTCGGACGATAGCCGATGGGTTCCAAGATTGCATTTTAGCCAATGTGTTCCTCCTCCTTCGCTCTCCACACGGACTGTTGCAGGTCAACAGTCTGTGCAACCAAAAGCCCACTCAAACGTGATTGGTCAATACTACACAGACTACAAACATAAACCAGAAAGCTTCCGATACCAAAATATTGTCCCATTGCCTACAGATTCTGCATTCATATGCACATATCTGTTTATAGAGATTACAACTGATGCAACAGAGGCCTGAGATATTTTAGTCCCTAGTACGGGTCAAGCTCCAAAACCTCTGGATCCTACAAAACCCATAATGCATATCATAAGCATGTTTCATTAGACCCTCCCTGCATCATAAATGCCCACTTCTTTCAAACCCAACACCCCTCGTTCGTAACAGAGGCTTTCTGTTAACATCACCAGGGTTATTTTTTCTGTACTATGGAAAGCTTCCTCTAGAGCCACAAAAGACATTATCTGTCCAACTGTTTTAACATGCTGAGTAGATGAAAATCTGTGAAGTGCCCCTTTAAAGTTCCCTGCAAGAGCACACCAATTAAACAGGGTTTTAAAACCAGTCCCTGTTGTTACGCAAGGTAAAGGTGACTGATTGTTCACTTAATACTGCTGAAACTAATTACTGTTTTTACATTATGGCTTAATCTAGTATTTTGTTTTATTATGTGATTGTTTAGCCTATTAACTGTGTGACAAATGCCTAGCACAATTTGTATAAGGCCCCAAACCCAGTGATATTAACTTTACAAAAATATAAACAGAAAAGCAGCAAATCCTCACATTTGACAAGCTGAAAACCGAGATTGACTAATCAATTAATCAACAAATAATTTAAGGTTCTTAACACGCAGGCATTAATTGAAACAAACCCATATCTATGTCTAGATTGGAAATAAATCTGTAAAACGTATGGAATCATTTGAAAATTGATGAATATAAATGATACATGATTTGCATGTGTAAAAGGTCTTTTACAGGGTCTTGGCACTTCACAGATCAAATATTAATTGCTGAGGATGTAATTTTATGTAATCTAACCCTACATTCACCTCACCTTGACCTCCTCCTCCTCCTCCTCCTGCTGCTCCAGTAGCGGGGAGTGTTCTGTTCCCATGTCATCTCCAGAAGGAACACAGAGGCTCGGCTCCACCATCGCCGCCACACCCATGTAGCCTCCAGCGTCCGCCTGATAGGCCTCCATCTGCCCCGTGTTCCACAGATCGACCAATGGTGGGTGAACGGGATGGACCAGGCTGTGGATGGTGCTGTTGGGCGTCGCTTGCAAAGAGTGGTTGGCACTGTGCAGCCTTTGCTCCAGCGACTAGAAACAGGGTGAGAAGGAAGAGTTAGAGGCAGAGCTGTGATCTGAGTCTATCCATGACAAACTGTCAAGTCAGAGGTGACACAGCATCAATCAGTTTGACAAAATACACAAAGCCGGCAGCCAAGAAGAAGGCAATACAGCAAACTGTTTACAGTATACCTCTGTCTGACTATGCTAGTGATCAATACTGCTTTATACGACTTGGCCTCAAACTCTGATTGTGGGTGACTCTGCTGTAAAAGATGTAAAAAGCAGTAAAAACACCAAAATACTCTGTTTTCCCAAAGACATGGTGTCTGACTTGGCCCAAAGAATCCCGGATATCGTGGCAGCACACCCAACTGTGAAGAACATTATGCTGCATATAGGGTCAGGTGATGTTGTAAAGCAACAGTCTGAATTGCAGAAACGTGACTTTATGGATCTGCTGAACACAGTCAGCTATCTAAACGCAGAGGTGTTTATCAGTGGCCCTCTACCGCCAGTCAGAAGAGGAGCTGAGAGATTCAGCAGACTGTTGGCACTGAACACATGGCTTTCAACTGCATGTACCGTCCATTCTCTGCAGTTCATTGACAATTTTAACTTTTTCTGGGACCGCAAACATCTTTTTAAAGCAGATGGACTTTTCCTTAACAAGCCAGGAGTAAAGCTGTTCACCTCTAACCTACTTTACTTTCTGCGCCACACATCTGCTCCCTCGGCCAAGGACACGAGACAAGACGAATCTAAACAAGAGGAAGACATAACAAAGTGCGGCAGTGATCCACCACAGCCCCCACCTGAGCAAAGATTTGACCATGGGAGACCACAGAGCAGAGAAGAGAAATCTCAAACCCCCTCACCAACCCCGACACCTGTGAGGATCCGTATACCCCGCTCATGCCATTGTTCTCTCCACTCACCCTTTCCCCTCTTTCCCCCCTGCCCCATGTTGGAGTTCGCTGACCAGATGAAGCAGCTGGTATATGCTGGAACCAAATTTATCCCCCTTCCTTCTCCCATCATTCGTCCCCGGCATCAAACTGCCCCCGTTTTGACCCAATCACCGAAAGTAAAACGCCAGGCACCTCTGCCCCCTCAAGGACGGCAGCTAACTCCTTCTCCCCAAACTGATAAGTATGCTTGTGTACAAAATGCAGCAAGCTATAACTGATATGTGCCAGGTCCAGGCTTGCACGCCTAGTGGCACTCATGACTCTTTCCAGGACAAGCCTGGGCCCTATGTATTAAATTCTTCCTCAATTTATGTCGTGATAGGTAATAGAAAAAAGAATGGTGAATCCGCTAAGTAAGCACTTAACTGCAAACTTAGCAAATTTAGCATCCATTCCTCGTCAGCCACAGCCTGTCCCAAAAAATTAGACAGATAATAATTTTAACACACTAACACTAGCCTTACTAAACGTCAGGTCTTTGGCAGGGAAAATCATTTTTAATACATTATTTTATTATTAAGCACAATCTTGATTTTATGTTTTTAACTGAAACCTGGTTAGACCATAAGAACAGTGCTGCTGTACTCATCGAGTCAGCTCCCCCTAACTTCAGTTTTATGAGTGACAAAATAGTGTGAATAAGAAAGGAGGTGGAGTCGCCACTTTGTTCAATGACTCATTCCAATGTACACAAATATCTTATGGAAATTTTGCTTCTTTTGAATATGTGGCTCTTCAGCTAAGGTCCTCCCCTCGAGCTATATTTCTAAATATTTACAGGCCACCTAAATAGTGTGCAAACTTCTTTGATGACTTTACTGAACTGCTGTCTATAATCTGTATTCATTTTGACTGTGTAATTATTGTTGGTTATTTTAACACTCATGTTGACAACCCCCAGGAGAGAGGGACCAAAGAACTGTGTTGTGTTTTTGAGAACTATGGACTGACTCAGCATGTGATGGAGCCCACACACAATAAGGGGCACACTCTGGACTTGATTATCTCCAAGGGTCTGAACATTTCCAAGTTTGTGGTGACTGATGTTGCTCTCTCTGATCATTCCTGTGTTTTCTTTAACGGCACTATCTCTGTGCACAAAAGTGTCCAAACAAAGGTAATCAGAAAACGGTATATCACTGAAAACACCAGTGAAACATTCATTCAGCTCTCTCTGGGGTCTCAGTCGCTGAGCTTGTAGATAATTTCAATTGTAAAATTAAAAATGTTATTGATGCCATTGCTCCCACTAAGGGCAAAGCTGTATCTTGAAAAGATCTCCATGGAGAAATGTCATACTGGTGAGAATAGAAAAAAAAAAGAGTATGTCGAAAAGCTGAACGCAGGTGACGAAAAAACTAATCTCCAGGTCCATTATAACACCTATAAAGAGAGACTTCACATTTATAATTTGGAACTGAGGAATGCAAGGCGGTCCTTCTTCTCTGACATTATCGTCAGAAACAATAATAATTCACGTGCTTTGTTTGCTGCTGTCGATAGGTTAACAAACCCTCCAGTACCAGTAGCATCTGAACTTTCATCTACCAAGGCCTGCAATGAATTTGCCATCTTCTTCAAAGACAAAATTCAGAAAATTAGACAGTCAGTGCCTCCATATCAAGTACAAGATATGTGTTGTCACAGTATCCAGGCAAAACAAATTCCAAGATGATACAATTTCATACAATCAACCATAAAAGCCTGGAAGAAATTATACAACATCTAAAAACCTCCTCCTGTTGCCTTGATATTCTACCAACTGGCGTTTTCAAAAATGTTTCGAATTGTTTGGCTTCTGATCTTCTACAGATTGTAAACACGTCTCTTCTTTCAGGTATCTTCCCACAGGCCCTGTAAACTGCAGTCATCAAGCCACTCTTAAAAAAGAACAATCTAGACACGTCACTAATGAGCAACTATAGGCCGATATCAAACCTTCCATTTTAAGTAAAATCATTGAAAAAGCGTTTTTTCAACAACTCACCCTTTTCTTGTCACTAAACAACAGTTTTGATGCCTTCGAGTCAGGTTTTCGACCACACCACAGCACTGAGACGGCTCTTGTTAAAGTCTTTAATGACATCCACTTAAACACAGATAGTGGCAAAATTTCAGTCTTAGTATTACTTGATCTCAGTGCGGCAGTCGACTATGACATATTACTAGACCGATTGGAAAACTGGGTTGGCCTTTCTGGCTCAGTACTAAACTGGTTTGAATCCTACTTAAATAATAGAGACTACTTTGTGTCTATAGGTAATTATGAATCTGAGCATACAAATATGACGTTCAGAGTTCCCCAAGGCTCCGTTCTGGGGCCTATTCTGTTTAACATCTTCCGCTGGCTCAGATTATGGAAAACAACAAAATAAGTTACCATAGTTATGCGGACGACACACAAATTTACATAACCTTATCGCCAGGGGACTATAGTCCAATACAAATACTAAGTGCACTGAACAAATTAACGACTGGATGTACCAGAAGTTTCTAAAATGAAATGAAGAAAAAACTGAGGTGGTTGTTTTTGGAGCAAAAGAGGAACGATTAAAAATCAGCACTCAGCTTCAAACGGCAATGTTAAAAACAACAGACAAAGCCAGAAATCTTGGTGTAGTCATGGACTCAACAGAATTTCAACAGCCACATTAAGATAATTACAAAGTCAGCCTATTATCACCTTAAAAATATATCAAGGGTTAAAGGACTTATGTCTCAGCATGATTTGGAAAAACTTGTCCATGCTTTTATCTTCAGTAGACTTGACTACTGTAACGGTGGCTTTACAGGTCTCCCTTAAAAATCAATCAGACAGCTGCAGCTGATTCAGAACGCTGCTGCTCGAGTCCTCACTAAGACCAAGAAAGTGGATCACATCACTCCAGTTCTGAAGTCTTTACACTGGCTTCCAGTGCCTCAAAGAATTGATTTCAAAAATACTTTTGCTGGTTTATAAATCACTAAACGATTTAGGGCCAAAATATATTTCTGATCTGCTACTACACTATGAACCCCCTAGACCACTCAGGTTGTCTGGGACAGAACTAAACAGGGGGAAGCAGCATTCAGTTTTTATGCACCACATATCTGGAACAAACTCCCAGAAAACTGCAGGTCCGCCGCAACTCTCAGTTCTTTTAAATCAAGGCTGAAGACCTTTCTTTTTGATGTTGCCTTTCTTTAAATAATTATTACAATCTATATAAGCATATAAAGATAATTAAAAAGTAAGACTGGTGGGACAAGCCCGTTCTGGGAACGGCAAGGATTGCGGGTGGATTACATGTATAGGGCAACAGCTTATACTGTATTGTATTATAATGTTATTGTCCCATACTAGCAGCCTAAAATTTCGTATTTTATCTGCTTTTATATTTTTAACTGTTTTAAACTGCTCTTTAATGTTTAATTTCTTAAACTGCACTGTAACTTTTATTCTCGTATTTTCTGTTTATAACTTTTTAATCGTTTTTGCCCTGTTGCTGAAATATGCTATACAAATAAATCTGCCTTGCCTTGCCTTGCCTTTTCTTTGTACACGGACATTTAGGCTTATCATTTCATTTTGGCTCCAACTTGCAATTTGAAGCAAGAACTAGTGTTTTTAAATAGTTGTGCTGATATTATGATATCCAGAATAATTTACTCTGGATATCAATTTCTGGAAAGCAATGCTCCATTTAAACCAAAGTCAATATTAATTCACTTTATTCTCTATACTGTATATGTTGACTTGGTGACAAACATTCCCTATAATTATTATCAAATTACATTATACTTTCTTGGAATCGAATTACTAATTTAGAGTAACATCAGTTCCTTTCTAGGAAATTACAGGAAACTATGGACCTATTAAATAAGGTGTTTTATCAGCCAAAATTTCAAAGTAATTGGGTGAAAATCAAGACTATTTTTAAAGAAAAGAATGAAAAACAAAAAAAGATTATTCTGTCAAACTATTATTCCCAAGGTCAAGAATGAACTTTCCCACTCAACATGAAAACCAATGATGTGACCAACCAATGATGTGATTTCTACATCTATCTAGTTGTTTTTAAAAAAACAGAGTGACTTAGACATGCAACAGTAAACATGCTCACATACTGAATCTCTCTCTCTCTCTCTCTCTCTCTCTCTCTCTCTCTCTCTCACAGGGGCTACACCTCTGTGTCACACCCACAGAAGTGAGACTCCACCTGTTGTTGCTGATACTGCAGGAGCTGCTGTTGCTGGTATTGCTGGATCTGATGGATCTGCTGCAGCTGTTGTAGTTGATTCTGCTGCTGGAGAGTGTACTGCTGCTGCTGTTGCTGCGACAGAAAGTGAGCTGCTGCCTGCCCGTCATACCCATCAGTCCCCATAACGTAGGAGCCAGCAGGGGGAGACGCCACGCCGGAGGGATCGTTGCTGATCGGCTCCCAGGCATCAGAGGAGGAGAGGCAGTAGTGGCCCTGGGAGACGTATGTGTGAGGCCACACCTCTGCTGAGGAGTGGTGCAATATCTGATCTGGAAAAAATGGGAGGGGGAAATTAGAGGTAATGGTAGAAGTGTTGGTAACAGGAAGATGCTATGATAGAGTTTTTGGCACATTTTAGTAGCAAAATGCACAACAGATTGAGTCAACCTGATAATATCATTTTTATAATATCAAGAAATATAAAGCCAGGGAAATCCTGCTGCTGATTGTTTGGTTTTAACTCAGAACTTGCAAGAACTAAATCCCAAACACTGGTAAAACATCTGCATTTTATTTCATCTTAAGTTGCTAAGTAACCCGCCTCTAATGACCAGCAAATGAACCTTTAATTGTGTTTTGGATAATCTGATGTCAGCTGTTATCATAGAATTAAGGAGAGTTGGAAGCACAGCAAACCAAATCAGTTTCGGCTTTGATCTGGCTGGTCAGAATGAGGAGGTTTGTCTGGAACTTAAGTAAAAAAAAAAAAATTTTAAAAACTCACTGCAGAAAAAAATCTCCACATTGGCTGAATAAGTGTGACAATGACAGAAGCTCTCCTAGATAAATAACAAAATATCCAAAATCATTATTTATACAGATGCTGTGTCTTGGTTTTACCTTCCAACAGTCCATGTTGGAAAATGTGAAATTAATAATGAGCTTCCCCTCCAGCCTGGAGAGAGAGGATGGAACAGTATGTTCTCATTACAGAGCAACATGACACATGCTATACTGCAAGTTGCTTTTCTGCACCTACACAAACACTCATATTTGACACAGCTGTTTAATGCTGCCTGGATTCAACTACCCAACCAGCTACAACAAAAAATCCTGCATGCACAGTACCTAGTAGCAATAATAGTATAATTACACTGACAGGTTGTTTTTTTTCTGCTGCATGGTGAGTATTTTGAACTTGAAGTACATTTTGCTGATAATACTGCTTTAATATTACTTTTGATGGAGTATTTTTTTTACAATTACTTAAGTAACAGATCTTAATATTTCCTCCACAACTGCTGTATGATACTTTTCTTATAGTATGTTGTTAATCCCTTATAAAATACCATTTATCTTACACACACAGAGATTGCTCTGCAACACAGGCTACTTTGAAAATTTAGCTGCAGTCATATTTGTAGTTCTTTGTAGTGCTTTACCTTGACTGGTGATGCTCTCCTGGTTGATCTCGCTCAGATGAGCCACACTGCCCTGGTTTGAGCCCGACCGGCTATCTCCATCCATCGATCCCCAGGCCATGAGTGTAGCCTCTGAGATCGCAAACTGCTGCAGGATACCTGAGGACAAGCCAGGATCATTGTGAGGACCTGCATTATATTTCATTGGCTGAATAACTGGCATTAATCCCACAAAGTGAGGGAAGATCACACAAGATGACAGTAAACAGGCTCTATTGAGCGCCCGCCTTGTCTGTGTGTGTGTGTGTGTTTCCAACCTGCAGTGAAACGAGCCTCCTTCTCTCCGTCACTAAGGTCACTGTAGGCGTCGCTCTCCAGCCGCCGCTCCTTTTCCCGCTCCTGGGTAGTGATGCGGGGCAGAGGGATGCCTCCTGGACCCACCGTACTCATGCCCCAGTTTTGCCATTCAATCATGTGAGCAACACGACCCTGGGCCATGGCTGTGGGCTTGGTCACTCTCTCCTTCATAGTGCGGCTCACACCTGGTGGTGGAGAAGACATGAGACGGTGGAGGGAGCAGATGGAGGGAGGATGAGGATCGCAAGTGAGTGAAAAGAAAGTGAAGAAGTGAAAGAAAATAGAAGTAAAAGATGAGAGGTTGATGCAGGGGTGATGAGAGGAGTTGAGGGATACAGCATTTGTGGGTAGATAGAGAAGGAAGTAAAGCAGCGGGTTTGTTGTTTGGAGATAAAGTGGTGGATGGATGGACAAACAGAAAGAAAGAGAGAGACATACATAAGATAGACATGTTATCATCAAGTGTAATTGTTGTTTGGTCATGGATGCTGTGATGGCTTATGAAACTATGGATATCCAGTAGGGTTAGACTAAACAGGTGTGGGAGGATATATCTGGACAGTCAGTGTTGTTCTCGTCAAATATGATGCTGTTCATTAGTCAGAAAGTGGTTAAAGTATATAATATTTATGATTATAGTTTTGTCCCATTTTATATATTTTTTTTGATGATAAGAATATGAATAAACTAATACCTCTGAGATGTGAAAAAGAGAAATGGTCAATTAAAAAGAAAATATATATATATATATATATATATATATATATATATATATATATATATATATATATATATAGTACAGGCCAAAAGTTTGGACACACCTTCTCATTCAATGTGTTTCTTTATTTTCATGACTATTTACATTGTAGATTCTCACTGAAGGCATCACAACTATGAATGAACACATATGGAATTATGTACTTAACAATAAAGTGTGAAATAACTGAAAACATGTCTTATATTTTAGATTCTTCAAAGTAGCCACCCTTTGCATTTTTGATAACTCTGCAAACCCTTGGTGTTCTCTCAATGAGCTTCATGAGGTAGTTACCTGAAATGGTTTTCACTTCACAGGTGTGCTTTGTCAGGTTTAATTAGTGGAATTTTTTCCCTTATTAATAAAAAAAAGCAAAAGGTGGCTACTTTGAAGAATCTAAAATATAAGACATGTTTTCAGTTATTTCACACTTTTTTGTTAAGTACATAATTCCATATGTGTTCATTCATAGTTTTGATGCCTTCAGTGAGAATCTACAATGTAAATAGTCATGAAAATAAAAAGGAAACGCATTGAATGAGAAGGTGTGTCCAAACTTTTGGCCTGTACTGTATATATATATATATATATATATATATATATATATATATATATATATATATATACAGTATATTGGCAGCTTGAACAAAGCAAATAATCCAGTTTAGAAACACACTGTCAGTCCAATCCTACTATTTAAATGTCTATAGTTTATGAACATGGATTATGAGAATAGCTAAATGATGAAGAGTTGCAGAGGTGACGTTCATGTGTTTAATGAGACTAAGCCGTCACCCGTATGGGCTACAAGAAGGAGAGGAGGGAATGGATGTGTCTTGTCTGACAAAGGTGCATCATGGGATGGAATAAGCTAATTGGGGTGAGGTGGCTGTGTGGCATGAGTAACGAGATGTTGGCTTGTTGACATGATAGCTTTCACACCTCTGCTAAGCTGCGCTGGGTAAGCAGAAACCTGCTCTCTTTCTCCTCACTGTCAGTCTTAGAACTGGACTCATACAAACACTGCAGAACAGAAATCTTTTGAAGAAGAAATAAATGTGCTGCTACCACGCTGACACCAGCTGATATCTGCATAATGGCTGTGCACCATATTTCATGTGACCAACACATGATGACACGTACTGTAAATCCCTGGTTGTTTGATTCTCTCTGATGGTGGCGCATGGAGATGAGATTTATGAATAAATTAGAGGAATAAATTACAGGACAAATCTGTACCATACCACGCAGTGCAGCAGCTGCACTGCACTTGACTGTACTGTAAGACATTTCACTGCACTCAAAGAAACTGCCCTCTACACAAAAGCTGGATTAAACCAAAATCACTGCACTGGACTGCACTGAACTCTGTTTCACGCAGCACTTTACATGGTTCAAAACATCCATACTAATACTTGTTCAGGACAACACAGTTTCACAACCACTTAACAAAAAAACTACACTTCCCACTCACTACTCACCTTTTCTTAGAGCAACAAGCTGTATGATGATGATGTGTGTGTGTGTGTGTGTGTGTGTGTGTGTGTGTGTGTGTGTGTGTGTGTGTGTGTGTGTGTGTGTGTGTGTGTGTGTGTGTGTGTGTGTGTGTGTGTGTGTGTGTGTGTTGTGGTTCAGGCTGAATTCATTCCATCAATGACTCAGGAGGAGCCATTGACGAGTGTTATAACAGTGTGGAGAGGAAGTGATACAGGGAAACCCATTTCGGGTACCATGTTGACTCCAGCACCCACTGAGGGCCAAGCCAACATGGGGTCGGTTTACCAGTTACAGCACAGACACACACCTGACACACCTGACAGAGAAGCATTAGCCAGAGCCCCGATGCCGTAGGCATTTGAGTTCCTCTTGAGCTTTGGCAGAATTGACGTGGTGTCTTCCATAGACAGCTAGAGGGAGAGAAGAGAGACAGGGATGGAGGAGGGGAAAAAAGCGTGGAGAAAAGGATAGTATGGGAAGTGTGACAGGGCGCACAAAGACATTGAGTGTGTGTTCGAGAGGGGTGAGTGGAGAGAAGTGATGGAGATGTTGGGTTAATACAAAAGATAAAATCTGCATTACCCAAATCCTGACTCCAAGTTAACTGTGTACTCTTTTATTCTGCACCAATAAGCCATTCTGATTGTGCTCACTACCGTGCACCACTACGATAACCCGAAAGACATTGACTGTAAGGCAGAAGTGAAGGGGGGGCGTGAGGGGGAAAGAGCTCATGGCTGAAGGGTGAGTTAAATTAAAACAGGTGAAAGAAACAAATAGATAATGGAAGAAAAGTAGTAGACCGAAGGAATGGGGTCACAACACTTACATTGATTCCTTCCCATGAAAATTCTGAACGTCCATGCTGAGAAAGAGAAATAGGAGGAGGAGAGAGGGATAGGTAAAGAAGAAGCGGGAAAGAGTAAGAGAGTGAAAGGACAGAGAGAACATTGACGTGCATGGGAGGGGACATGGGAGAAAACGAAGAAAGGAGGGACAGAGGGGGGGATTGCACATTGGACATGCAGAGGAAGAGAAATTAAGAGAAGGGAGAGGGGAAGAAGGATTTTCCAGGGACAAGGAAGGCAAGAGTCAAAGACCGGAATGACAGGGAGAAGGGAGGGGATTAAACAGGGATCAGTATCTTTGCTTAGTTATGTATAGCAGAGTGAATATGCTACGGATGAATGAGTCTCCTCTCTGGTTACATGTGCTGCCAAAAACATGTAAAAAGCAAGCGGGAAATCGTGTGTGAGTGAGAGAGATGTCAGTGCTGTGTTGAATGGTATCTGATGCTGCAGATAGACAGGGGACTGAGGCTATCAGGAGGAAGGGAAGAGTGTGTGTGCGTGTGTGTGCGTGTGTGTGTGTGGGCAGATGCTGCCACAGCATTCCTCTCTATCCGACACTAACTAGACCGCGGACCCTGGTGGGTTAATGGCTGTGCTGAAATCTTTCCACCTTCCTGTTGATCTGCATTTGAGGATGAGCAGAAATAAATGGGTAAATAAACAAAACCAGAAAAATCCTACTGGTCCACAACATTTATCACATATAGCCTATATCCCCTCCAATTGTATTTTTCTTAGAATTTAGTTAATTATTTTCCTTATGAATTATGAAGTTGGATGAGTAGAAAGCAACATGCACACCAATTTCTAGGCAAGCAGCAAAGACTCCAGGAAGTTTCTGAACACTGCCAAGAAAAAGTCTGGGATAAAAACCCTGTAACTAACTGTGTTTTCAGTTTTTGTACAGATAAAACAATCAAGATATAGTGTGTTAATTAGTGAGCGTTAGAGGTGCTCTTAGGCAGATAATGTTATCTTTGGACAAAGCCAGGCTAGCTGTCTTCGTGCTAAGCTAAGTTAACCAGCTGCTCGCTGCAGCTTCATGTGTACTGTACAGACATGAGAGCAGTATCAATCTTCTCATTTAATTCTCTGTGAGAGAGTGAGTATGTGTATTTGTTTATTTGTCAAAATATTTGAGTTTAAACATTGGTTTTGGCCTTCCTGACTTCATTCCTTCCCTCCCTACAATAGGACATACAAATTGCAGTGGTAACAGCATGTATCCAGATAGCTCATGTTAATCAAAATCAGCCTTTTCCCATTCTTTTCTTCTCTCCTTCTTTTGCTTGTAATTCTATGTGTGTGTGTGTGTGTGTGATCGTTTTTATGCTCTTCGTAGGACCGAAGGGGAATTCTGGGGCAATATGCATAAATAAATGATGGAATCAGTCCACAGTGCATTTAATGGTCCCCTCTCCTGTGCCCTTTCTCAGTTTTAGAGCACAGGATCTGTAAAGCAACAGGAGAGGAGAGGATAGGTAAAAGCAGATAGTAATGGTGTGTAAGAAATTGGCGAAAGAGAGAGTGATGCCACTGCTGTTTTGTAAGCAGTGACTCTGTCAGATGGACATCAAGCAACAGACGCCATAGCAACAGTAATGAGCCAACCGAACCAGCGATTGTTTTCCAGCTACGCCACCCCCATCTCATGGGGCGGGGGAGGTGTAGTGGAAGTTAAGCAACTGACAGTGACATAATGTGTACTTCACTAATCTACTATAGCAGAAGCACTGTAACCCTGAGTTACAGAGAGCTAGTGTGGTGAGCTCATCATGTAGCTGCCTGTGAAACAGCCATGTTGGTTCCTCAGGTGGAGTGGCAACAGTCCACTGTCAGAGGAAGTTAAGAGGGGGGAGCCAGAGGGACTGGTGAAGACTTACCTGCTCCCCATCCTTCTGGACTGGCACGCCATCTCCCGCTGAGGGCAAGGTAAAGACAGAGAGAGAGAGAGAGAGAGAGAGAGAGAGAGAGAGAGAGAGAGAGAGAGAGAGAGAGAGAGAGAGAGAGAGATGAGGAAAATTAATTTAACTCAATTCTCAATCAAATAAAAAAATTAGCCTTGCCTCCACAGAATATTCACTAACCTATCATTCATTAAGCTTTGGCTAAAGTTCAATAGGGAAGATATTTCCTCTCATGTTCTGCCTTTATTCCTTTACGGGTGAATCATCTCTGGCACTCGCACAATGTCAAAGTCAATGCATTCACAATTCTTGTTTTCCTCTTAATTATATATTTTTAAATACTCCCCACTTAAAGAACAGCACACACACAAACAAAACACACACAAACTAAATATCGCTCCGCTTAACAATAATTTATACTAAGCAAGCGTCATAGAATGTCTGAGTCATAATACGAATAAAAGATAAATATATCAACAACTATATACACACTCTAAAAACATAAAACATGAAACAAAAATCATAAAATCAAAACACTAAAACGATAGCTTAATACCGTTTTCATCATCTGGATTAGGTTCTTCAATGAAATCTAGCAGCAGGTTACCCCAAACTTTTTAAAACTCATATTTCTTAATTTATACTTATTTTTTTCACAAGGAACACAGGATAACAACTCATAAAACCACACTGATGTAGAGGGGGGTTAGTTTCTTTCCAACAAATCGTTACTCCTATTGCTAAAAGAGTTTTGGTGTTATTAGTAAAGGCTTTGAAGTATCTGTAATATTTTGTAAGTATATGTGTGGTCAAGGTTTCTGCAACATGTTTTCCCAAATGAAAACAAATGAATACAGTTCCAAACCTATGCATACGATTTCCCACTGAGAGCATTAGAGCCTCTCAATTTTATATGTTAGGTAAATTTTTCCTGGCGAATAATCCACTTGGTGTAAATATTAGAGATCAGTCCCTTTCAGCCCCTTTAACTCTGATTTACTAACATCACCAACCCATCGCCTCCCCATCACCACCATGACCTCCAGGATGTTCAACTGAGAGTTCCCATCAACCACCTGCAGGCTTTACTCCACCACCTCCAAAGTCTAGAGTATTGACACTTAGGACCATATGGGCCTACGCTTTCTCTATCAATGGAGTCTAAATGCCAAAGTCTTTCTCTTTTTAATGAACTTCCTCTAAATGTAAATGACAGCTGCATTTCAGTTATTAATGCACTATGAAGAGTCAGTGGGAGATCATACACAAAGCCATCCACCCAGCACACTGCAGATGGGAGTCATCTGAAATAGACGCTCTCTGTTGGATAAATGAACGTTATAATCCCTCCTCTTTCCTGGCTGTCCAAATCCTAATTAAAACATTAGTTTAATTAGAGAGACTGTACTGGTAATAGAGTTTAAACACAGCGTCAGTCTCTAGGTGCCTGCTCTCTGTATCAGAGGTTCTGTGTGTACAACTCTCAGAGGGCCTCACTCCTGTATCAGTGTGTGTGTGTGTGTGTGTGTGTGTGCGTGCGTGTGTGCATGTGTGTGTGTGCATGCGCGTTGCTGAGCCAATCACGTTTTTCACAGCTGCATTTGGCAATCATGAGCGATTCCTCAGCAGCTCTGAGAAAACAGAGAGTTGTTGGCTCTCTGAATGTCCAGTGATGTCTGTGACCCACTGACCCAGTGATTCAGAAACATCAGCTCCACTCTGTCTCTGTTGGGCTCTCAGATATTACCCTTCCCTCTGAACTCCATCCAGTCGCATCAGATCACTGCAAGGGCAGGAGACGAGGGACAGACTTCATTCCAGAAATTGACCCTCTTTACTCACACAGGGAAGGGTGTGCCAACTACGAATCAGGACCACCTTGCTTCATTTGTACAGTTAATACAGTACTCAAACCTGGGGTCTTCTCATTTCAGTGGTCCTCTGTTGTAAAGTATCATTATAAACTATCTCTAATACATATGAGTAGATACTTCCAGGAATGATCAAGTGTTTAGTTTCCCCATTTAGTTTGACCTAGTTTCCCTCAACCCACTTTGTGTAATCCTGCTATAGTTAGTGTTCCTTGTGTTTCCCATTATACCTCTGGAAATACACAGAAGGTACATGATTCCTAGTCACAGGGTGTCCTGCACAGCCTTTAAAACATCGCTCAGCTAGCTTTGTTTGGAGACTACAGTACACATTTTAAACCCCAGTCCCGGCAAGGCAAGGAAGCTTTACATAAAACAGTTAAAAATATAAAAACAGATAAAATACGAGAATAAAAGTTACAGTGCAGTATAAGAAATTAACATTTTTTTAAAGTACAACTACACTCCCAATTGTTGTTTGCCAATTGTTGTTGCCAAAAACTGTAGAAATGAAGAAACTACTTTGCATCAGGACTTGTCGTTGTCAGAGAGAGTGGACACATTTATATTCAAGCGCTATTTTCGCTATTAAAAATGAACTCTATGTGACCTCAGAAGGATTATTCAGGCATGTTTGATTTTTGGCACTGTGGAGTGTGGTGTGAAGTGGTTACTTATGGGCTGATAACAGTTAGACAGAGAGATGTCTCCTTTTCTGCCTGGGTGGGAGAGAGTGTCCCATATTTCTTTCCCATTTGGGTTAAAAATCTGCCCTGCAAACACAACTGAACATATATGCACACCCACATACATTGGGCCTACAGCAACATACAGTATAATACACAGGGACACAGAGAATGCCACTCCCTCTCTTCCTCTGTTTCTCTCCCCTCTGCATCCTTCAACCTTCTTTGGCCAATTAGTAGATTAGTCATCACCCGCCCCCCCAACATGAATCAAAATATGGCTCAAGAGTTTTCTGGACTGCAGCAGTACAAACTACCACTAGGAAGCCCTCCAGCCTTTACACAGCAATGGACCAGAAAATTGTGTCTACCTTTGTAGCTGTATAAAAGGGTCTGTGCCTCATATGAGATTACATCAAATCATGTGCTATTTTTGAAGTGAGCCACAAGGGTTTGGATGTCTATATCATGCTGTGATTAGTCAGAGTTGTTTATAGTTCTCGCAATATCTCTATAGATGATGGGTCAGTAGTCATTATCCAGGATCTCAGTGAGCCATGGCACACTTTGTATTTCTGCACCCGGGTAGGTGATGCTCTGAAGCTCGCAGCAGCACAGTAAACAAATGCGTAATTCTGCTCCTGAGAAGGCAGACAGGATCCCTCCTTGACGAAACAGCAACAACAAAAGAGCACATGACAGTGCTCTGAGCCAGCTTTTCTTCCCCTGGCGCTCTCCCTCCTCCACCGCACAAACAGTGGTGCGGCGCTCGATACCCTCCTGCGGTCATAGGGGAGCCAGGCTTAGCTCAGCCGAGGAGAAGGAGCAAGAAGGAGTGAGGAGTGAGGGAGGGCGGGGAGATGGAGGAGAAAAAAAGAGGAAGCAGCGCGGCCGTGCGTAACGAACAACCAGAGATCTGCAGCGGCTGCACTGTCAACTTCAGCTCTGACTGTAGTGGCTTGACGGCTCATGCTGAAGTGGGAAACATTTGAGCGTCATCTGTCTTTTTGTACTCCCTGTGCCCTGCAGCAATAACGCCAAAGAACCAGGGAGGGCTTGGCGCTTGTTTATCATGACAGCTGCAGTAAAGCTGGTTGCCACAATGGGGCACCAGCTTGGATAGCAACTTTCTTGCAGCAATATGTGCAGATGTCGGCTTGCTGAGCTCCAGAGTTCAGCAGGAACACAGCTGAGAACCAGAGGCCAGGTGGTTGGGAGAGTTTGGTTGAGGAAAATTGAGCTAAGCGTGTTTCTGGACATAATCCACACACACGCAGGGGTTCTGACATATACTTAAACAGGCAGTCGAGCACAGCAGGAGTTACTGCCATTAACTTGGTGAAATGGCATTCTCTCAATCTACATGTCCCTGCCACTGGCAGGCCTGACACGCCTCATTAATCTCTTTAGGCATGAATGTGGTTGCCGTCCTGTGCAGATCTCCATCACTGATACAGGGTAAATAGGTTACAGCAGTCATTGTTCCACTGACTGTCGTATCGAAAAATCTACAGCATGTAGTATCTTGGCACAAGCAGCTGCAGCCCAGCATCATCAACCTGATAACTTCCATAAACATCCTAATGGCCTGCTATATATATAATGCAAATTTAGACCTAAAATGGAAAAATCTGATTCTGTTTAGATGAAGGGAGGAAAACCTGCAGAGTCAACCAGTTACGTGTACAGCAGACAGCACCTTCTATGCAGGAAATCTTTATTTTCTCGCTCCAAAGGATTCTTCCTGTCTTTGTAAAGATGGCCTTTTTCTTTATCAGCACTGAAGTACGTAGTAGCTGCAGATAACAATGAGACAACCAGTACTGGTTTGCGCACAAATGCTTAGTGCATCCACAAATGCACAAATCCCCCAATAAAATTGTAGAGATAAAATTCTCTCTTTCATGGCATTATGTTTCAATTTCATAACACACTCTGTGGCTGAGTCACATTGTTTACAGAAACGCCTGCCATCATGTGCCCACACACACTCCTCTTATTTCTGATCTGCCACTTACACGTACAGGCTGAAAATGATACAAGGGTAAGTACACATACACACACATATATACATTTTAATCAATTCCCCTCCCATAATGATGCAGACTTGTAACCTGGCATCCAGCAACAAGGCAAGCCATAATAGCACACAGTTGAGAATATGACACAAAGGGCCCTATTTTAACGATCTGAAACGCAAGTGTGAAACGCCAAACGCAAGTAGCTTAATGGGTTGGTCTGAAGTAGCTAGGTGTGGTTTGGGTGTAACGTGAAAATAACCAAACAGAGCGTCATCTCACATTCCCTTTAAGAGCAGGCGTATTGTTCCATGGCGGATTGCTATTATGACGGCGGATTTGCCTGGCGCACGCCAGCGGGAGCTGTCCGGGATGCAGCAAAGTAACAAATGCCCGTCTTGGCCGGGTGGCGATGTTGCTGCGGCCTCGGCGCTATCTCCTCAAGTCTGGAGAGGATTGCTTGCAGCCATGGAGCGTGGGCCTCAAAACACACCACCTACAACCTGTTGTGCCCCTTCCTCCTCCCCACTCTATTTCTCCGTCCACCCGCTCCACCAGGAGCAGCCGCGATTACTCCAGATTCACCAGATTCCGCGGGTGTCCAATCCCACCGTAGTTCAACATCACGTCTCCTTAAGTCCTCTAATATTTCCTCATTTATGTCATCAACACATCCATGATTCATGGAATATGTTGTGTAAAACACAACAAGCCACAAAGAATGCGCTGACGTTTTTGAGGACTGTACTGTAAAGTGCCTCCTGATCTATCCAAACACCTGAAGCGCATTTTCAGTAATATTTTTCTTTGTAATTTTGTATGGTTTTCAAAAATGGGAACTGCTGTAGATGAGAGAAGTGTATGCGCGGCGTTGTACACACGCTACATTATGGCCAAGCATGGCCCCTAAAAATAACATCTGAATAACACGCCACTGACTTTAGACTAGCGCCACTGACTTTAGACCAGGTTTTTCCTGGTCAGTGGCGGAATTGTTTTCTGAAACTGCAAAATAGCATCACGTAACGTTGCGCCTGAACACGCCTCCTCTTTTCGCTGAACCGCCCCGGGAGCGCAAATACATTTACCGACGTGCGTCTGTGGAGGGAAAAGTCCGCTGTGTGTTGGGTGCAAAATAGGAATGATACATGCGTCGGTGTACAAAGGCAATTGCGCTGAGTGCAAGATAGGGCCCAAAGGCACTCACATAAATCTGTAGGTAGAGACCCTATGCTATATATATATATGCTACATTGGAGACCTTGGGTGTATACACACACACCCACACAGGTAAGGGTCATCAGGTCCCCCCTTGTCTCTGAGGCACTACATCACTGAGTCATTCACCTTGAATGTGTTCATGTGTACAAGGCTTTTCCAACCTGGACAGAAGCCAATCAATCAGCTTCAGTCTGCCAGATTTGCCAGTATACAGGCAGACTGCAAACTGGCAAATGCGGGACATGGTATCAGTTGTTGGCTGACAGTGTGTAAAGGCATGGTGTTAGAGGGGGTGTTTGGTTTTCAATTTAATGACAGGGAATCCCTCTATAATGCACTGGCAAAAACAGTGTGATGAGACAAAGTGGTGAAGCAACAGTGGTGCCTATATTATATTCACACCCACACATAGGCCTACGTGCATTTAAATATAGCAGCAAAAGGCAGATATAAACTTGAGGTCATTGAAAGGTCAATGCAAGAACACATACATACATGTGAACATGCAAAAACACATACACTTAAGCTGGGTACTGTGAAAATAGCTACATGATACCAAAATGATAATTTTTTTCAATATCTTGAGAAACAGAAACATGATTTTCTACAAATGAACATAATTTTTCTGAAAATAATGTTGTCTAAACAGAAGCTGCTGTACTTAACCTTAACTAGTTTAAAATGGTCAAAAATTTGAAGTCAGGAACTATTAGATCAAATAACAAGCAAATAAGTTTATGAATATGACTACATATTTGATGCCAGCTTTCAGCACCTGACACTTCTGATACTCTGTGCTACAAACACATTTTAGTCAGTACATACATACATACAAAACCTACATACTATTAGTGCTTATTCAATCAGTAGGCTGTGTCAGTGGTGTGGCACCTTACCAAAGCCAACTTAGAGAAAGTGAAGAGAGTGCTTAGAGGCATCACAAACAGGTGAGAGTTGTCATAATGTCCCACATTCATATCTATAATTTCACCACTGCAGCCTGACCCATAGCAGTTATCTTCACACTGCACACAATGCCCTAAATTATCCCATGATTAATGATTCCGGCACTCACAGTTATAGTGTGGCTTGGTAACTGGATACAGAAAAATGCTTCTGAAGTGTAGCTTTTAACACAGTTATGGATAATAGCATTATCAACATTACATCAAGAAATGTGATAAACATCATGGTGCTGTAACACAATTACTAACACTATGTTTGGCATCGGTGAAAATGTGCTTTTAATTAAGCATACGTAAGCTGTGCACTGCACACACAAGCCGAGTCACTGACAAAAATACAGTCTGTAGTTATTTTGCAGTAGATCTCACTGCCTTTTCCTTGCTGATGAGCTGAAGAATGTGCCCCTCCCATCGACTGCTTCTCAAGGCCTTTTGCTCTCTGAAGGGGTGATGGATGCAGACATCTCACCGACTGTACATCACTGTGTGTCTTCACCTGAACCGGTTATAGTGGTGGTGAGGGGCAGCTGGGCTAAAGCAGATGTTAAAAGGGTCCGTTTAAAACATAACCCAAAATTATAAGGAATTTATTTTCAGTAGATACTTTGTAGACTGAACCCTTCATTGGCAAAGAAACAGTTGAAAGTACTGAAGGTGAAAGTAAACTAACCCCAACCTTGGTATTTATGTCAACCCTTCATTTTCCAACTCAGTCTGTAGTAACAGCTGCAAACACACACCTACAGTATGAACAACTATCCTCACTGTCTGCATTATTTTAGTGTATGGCCTATAGTTTTGTTTAGTTTTTTTTTTTTTTTTTACATCTGGGGCTTTCTGTTTAAATAACATTTAAACCGCCATACTTTTAATAACAAGTGATATCTAGGGTAAAGTGTTGTCCTTTAAGAGGAAAATAAAGGTTTCTATTAGTATTGCTACTCCTAAAAGATGCCACTATAGTTTTTTCGGTGTCACATCCCCTATCACATCCAAAACAAAGTAAACTATGCAGTATGTACTTTTTCAACCTGCTGGGAACAGGCCTATCACACAGAGGCGAGATTTTTGCCATACTACAGCAGTGTGTGGGTACAAACAGATATCACGGCCTGACCACGGAGCACACTCCCAGATATGATGGAGCAGGGAGAGATAGTGTTACCGGAAGGCAGACAGATACATCAGGGCTACTCCCATACGTAGACAGATTCAGTCCTGTTGATCTCTGCTTGGCAGCGTGGACTGCAGTTGAGAAGGCCAATCAATAGCACACACTAAAGCCATTCTCACCCAGGATAAACACAACCTTGCCTCTAGAGTGCTGCTAATTCTGATACTTACAAGAGAATCACAGACAATACAGACAAGCTGCTTGAAAACACCTGATCGTCCTTCTCTTAAGTACTGTTTATTTTCACATTCATGTTAGATTATAGTTCACACAGCTTGGGATAACACTTTCCCTTAAGTAGATGTTCAATCTTTACTACATGTGTCTGACAGCCTTCAGTGTACTTTGAATGTGTGCACATTCTCCTTTATCACAGCTCTTCATCACTTATCCCTGATTAGAAGCTGCTATTACTGCATCAGCCTTATTGAAATCTTAAGCTTCTTTGATAACTTGTATAAAAACGAGCATCAGTATTCAGGTGGCTCACAATTAATGCGACACCTTTCCAAAGCTTTCTGTCCTCTTCAATCACATTATTTCCAGCAGCTGGAGTGGCTGTGCTTTGTAAGGTCTCCTGTCTTGACCTGAGTGTTGACAGTGTGTCAAATACTGTAATCTGGATGGTCTGCTGTAACACTGTTCCTGCAGGAATTCAGTTCACGCCTGCCTTACTAACTGTGTTGTGCTGTAGTACTCTTACTTCTGCACTTGCATATCCTAGATATATTTAAAATCCTCTCATTTAGTAAAAAAAAAGGGGGCGGTCCACTCTGTAACCTGGTTTTGACATTCACGAACCCCTGAAAGGTTATGCCCTTTTCAGAGTGACATAAAATGTACCCCGAATATGATTAAGAGCCTGAAGTGCTAAGTGGTTCATTAATATTTAACACCAAAGGAAGTCTGTGTTTATTTTTACCTTTGAGCGTGATTCATGCTACATACTAAGACATGCAGGACCTGACTATGCACTGCAACATATTTGAACTATATTCATCCAAACAATCCCTACCTAGTCTTTCCCCACTTAGCAGCAGTACTTACTTAACAAGTCATCTATAGGTTTATCCGGGAGGGTCCTCACCTGAAAACTCCCATCAATCCCACACACCCTCGCCTGCACGTACTTGCCCCTCCCATTCCCCCTCTCTCCATAGCCATCCGTCCGTCTCCCCCCCTCCCTCCCTGCCAGCACTGAAATTCTTTTTCTCTGCCGCTTGTGTCCTTATCCCCCTCTATCCCTATTATTCATGCAAATAATAACAAACTGTACAAACGCCCCTGACAACGGCATTATACCTTGTCTCTTTTTCCTCTCTTTCTGCAAGCCATACCGCCCTATAAATAAGCACTCTCACAGCGTTTCCCTCTCCCACCTCCCTCTCCTCTCCATCCCTCTCTGCCTCCTACTCACACACATATACATGCTGCCAAACAGCATCATAAATCAAGAGATGGGAGGAGGGAGGGAGGGGAGTAGGGAGCTGGGGGATGCAACCACACACACAGTAGTACATTTTAACACATATTGTCTCTGACATCTTGCCTGTATACTGTGCATACAGCTTCTGTGACCATACACCTTGCTCATACACTGCACTGAAAGACAAGCAAACACCTCACACATATACACACGTACACAAACGTACACACACACACACAAATATATTAAGCCTTGTCCATACATAGTCTCCACACAAACCCTCGCTCCCCATCCTCCTCCTCATCCTCCCCCCCGCCTCCCACCCAAACCCCTCTCTAGCCCGCATTGAGAGAGGGAAGAGAAGCGGGGCTTACTCAGTGTCCTGGAGCCGATGCATCCCATGGTGTATTCACAAAGGCCCTGGATACAAGCGTGGAAGTGTTACCCAGACACCGTGCATTCTCCCTCTTCTGCCTGCGACTCTCTCTTTCTCTCGGCTCTAGCTTCTTTTTCTTGCTTTCCTGTGCTCTCTCTTTTTCTCTCTCCCTCCTGCGCTTGCTCGATCACTCCCTCCCTCCCTCTCTCTCTCTCTCTCTTTCTCCCCCTGCTCTCTCTCTCTCCGGTGCAGTGTCTTAGAAGAGATCCAGTTAGTAGCCTGAGGGAAATAGATTGGGACTAAATAAAGATGTGAGGAGGCATTATTAGCATTAGTTAAAGAGATGGTCTTCTTTTTTTAATAATATATATCACCAATATGTAACCTGTAATATTAGATAGTCAACCTAATTTACTGCTGTTATTACATTAACCTAAACAATTTGAGTTATTGCGACTGACACTGACCACAGGCATTAATCTAATTAAAGTTTAACACAACAATTACATTGACTGGGTGTGAATTGGGTTGCCACTACAAGATCAATAGCACAATGCTGAAAGTGCCGAGCTGCTGCCATTGTTGTAGATATCTCTGCACTGCTGTAATATTGTTGAGCTAAAATGGGGGATTCTCTCTGTCTCCCTCTCCTGTGTGCACTCAGCCTAACAATGCACTGCAGCGGTTTCATCTCTCTATCTCCCCCTCAATCACGCCTCCTATACTCCCTCCCTCACACTGATCATTAAACAGAAATGCTGCACATACACCAATATTAGACAATCCTGAAAGAAAAAAAACAGCCAAGGGTTTTCCTTCACAGTCAAGCCGCTGCTGAGTCTCCACCTCTTTCTATGTCATCTCTCTGTATTGATCCGCCCCTCAGTCATCTCTGCACATATGTCTTGCTTTCTGTTCACTCTCATTCACATTCCCATATCTTCCTCTATTCCCTCTTTTTGTGTTTGATCCCCTTGCCTTCTTTCCATTCCCCCCATCCCCTCTTCACTGGAGAAACAAATTAGAGGAGTGGCTCTTTTACATCTCTCTCTCTGATTTGACTTGCATCTATATCTATATCTCTAAATCTTACACCTTCCATCTAAATCCCCCTGTCTCACTTCAGTTTCATATTAACACTTCTCTTATTTGCTTAAATCCTACCTCCCTATGTTTCTGACTCTTCTTACTCCTCTACTTCTGTCTGGGAAGCCCCCTGCCTCTCTCTCTTTGCTGATTACAAATCCATGTGTTTGCCCAGCAAATGACACAGGAGCAGTCTGGACAGTGAAGAGATGTAGAGGATGCATGTGTGGTCACTCATGTTTTGTTGACTTCACGTACACTGCGGGGCAAAGAAGACGCAGAGGAAGAGAGCACGACAGATTGAAGGACAGAGAGACAAAGACATGGGCAGATGGGGGGAGTGATGGGAAGGAAAGCAAAGAACAGTTGAGTCATGTGCGGGAGAGGTGTGGAGATGATGCTGTGTGCAATCAAAATTAGCACTACAGAATGGACGGAGGAAAAAGACAACAATCTAATCACTTAGTTTAAGAATTAAATAGATACAATAAAATGCAGAGGCATGGAAAGGTAAAGCCAGGCATAACAGATTATACATAATCAAGCCATTCCCTGCACTGTGGGTTTATAGCTGTGTGTTAGCTCTTTCTGTTGGTTTCCCACTGGGGCAGAGGAGATGAGGCTATAGGCTGCTGCAGAGGTCAGCTTCACTTGGGGCTGTTGACTCACATACCCTGAAACTGGCTGGAGAAAAAAAAACTACTCTCCTCTGATATGTGTAATTGCAAATTGACTATATTGTCTTCGACCCCTGTCTCCCCTCTCTGGTCACTGTCTGGAGTCTCTATAATCCTTCAGTCAGTCTCTCTCTCATCGAGGCAGTTCATGCCTTTTGCTAAAATCATTGGATAATTAGGTGTATCTATCCTGCTTCACCTGTCGTTCCTTGTCAACATAATTCATATTTGGCTCTTGCTTTCTTTGCACATTCTTCTGTATCAAAGCTAGAACACAACACTTGTGACAACGTGGTGATCTACAATATGAGCTGTCAATGCGAGACAAGGTCAACCACAGAGGGAAGAAATTCTTGACACTAATCTCACTCATGATACATGGGTCATTTACAAAGATGACTGCCTCTCACCGTCTTTGTCTGCTCCTTTCCAACTCTTAGACACACACATTTCTACATGACATGTATGTACAACGACATGCAACTGCATGCAACACATGACACAGATGACTTCTATTAGGTTCCCGTCAGCTCGCCTCTTGCTTTCTTATCCGGGGTGATGATGGTGCGCTGAATTTGAATGCAGCAGTCCCTGTTTAATATTATCTCGGGGACCCACACACACACACACACACCTCATTCCTGCAATCAGTGACTTTCATGTACCTGTCACTATCTATCTGTCAGCCCCTGGCTGTTGTGTAGGTTACACCTCAAGGATAATGAATAACAGCTTTACTTTGGTTTTGTTCAAGATGTTCTGTGCTGATGAACGGAAATGCCTTTTTTTAAAGTCATTCTAAAGGTTGGCCAACCATTTTTCTTTAAAAAATTACTTTAAACTGGTTAAACTCTTCTAAAAGATGCAATTTTCCTATTGTCTTTACTTTTAGTTACTGCCCACTACTTTCTATATACCCTTGTCTTCATTCTGTGCTCTGCGGAACCTAACTGCTGCTAGTGTGTGTTACTATATGCGCTAATTGGAACCACATGTTACGCATATGCCCTCAAGCAACCACCTAGTTAGTTAGACGAGAATGTGTGTGTGTGTGTGTGTGTGTGTGTGTGTTGAGGAGGAAGCAAAGGTGTGTATCTGACAGCCAGCCTGCATTGGGTTCCACATATTTAGAAGAAGAAAAAATATGTGTGGGGAAGGAGAAGTGAAGCGTGGGTGGGGATTCTGTTAAAAAATTGTTTGTTTTTGAGGAATAAATGGGCGTAGGAGGTGGGTGAGGACGAGGGAGCGATATAAGTGTTGTAAAAAGAGGCAGCCTCTAATAAGGTGTCCTCTAATGACTGTGTGAATGTGCTTATGTGATTAGCTTTGTTTTAGCCAGTGGGAGATAGAGTTTATGTGTTTTATTAGTTGATGCGGGCTGGCAGTTCACCATTTCTAGCTTGAATTCTTTGCAAGTTTTATATGTGTGTGTGGGTGGTATGGAGTCTCTGTGCATGTGTGTGTGTTTGTGCACTCCAGTTCTTAGGCAAACCTTACGAGGAGTTCCCAACTCTCCTCTATTATTTACAATTCTCCTTACTGCTCTCCTGCAATCACCCTACATTTCCTCTCACTCCAGCCCTCCTTGTCTAGACCACCACCACTGCTGCTGCACTGTTTATCCCCAGTGATGTGTCCAGCTTCTCATGTGTGCATTCTCCTCAACAAGCCTATCGCTCTCTTCTAGAGTCATGTCAGTATCTACACACCCACCCTCCTGTCCTTTATCACATCTCTAGCTGATGTGGATTTGCTTGCTGTCAAGGAGTCTGAGGGTATCTTCTTCCCTCAAAGCATTTTAGTCTGGCTGTGTACGCAGCTACAGTAATGTGTATCAGTCTGACACCTGCTGGGAGAACTGTGGTACTGCAGTCTCACACTGGTTTTGAATGGGAGCCAGTTTTGACAGCTGAGAGATTTTTCCTCTGGGTGCTGAGTGAAGAGACCATGTTCTGTCTCAAGCCTGCAGGTTATCATCCTGTCTAAAGTACGCTTGGAATTCCTGCTTGATGGCTTAATGTTTTTTGCTTTGTGGGCATCGCTATCTACCTTACACCTCCATTGTAGGCTACATTTTATGTTTATAAGATGGGGTTTATGTTTATGCTTCCTTCATCAACTTTATCTCACATTCCTAACCAATAATGATCAGAGATGTGTTTTAGATGTGGAATTGTGGAAGGCTTGTTCTTGCACTGTACCTGGATGTGTACTAAAGTTCCAATTTCCTGGCAAACTGGGGGAAGGGCACGGAGCAGTGTGTGTTTATTTGTTTGTTCGGTGTATTTTGTTACAATTTGAAAGCTTGAAAATAAAAATATTTGTGGATGCAACATATTATATCAACAGAGGAAAAGTGGAAAGCAATACAAACTAATACTTTCTTACTGCTCAGATAGAGCACAAATAATGTGCTACATTCAGTGTTCTCTGACATGCTTATGTGTTATACCTTTCAACTGTGTTTACTTGGTAGTGAGCAATTAAAATTTAAAATTTACCTTTTAATTCACCTTGCATTCAAATGGATTCCCACTTTTCCTTTGTTGAGAAAATGAACAGAGAGAGAGAGAGAAAGATGGAAATGATCCAAGATCAGGATAATAACTGAGCACTGAGGCATTATGAAGCAGGTACTGACTTACATGAGCAGTGGGAGGTGGAGAGGGAAGAGCAGAAAGAAAGATGGGAAGGGAAATAAAAGGGCAGCATATGGAGGGTAGACTGAGGAATGGAGGAGAAAAGTTGTGAAAAAAAAACATGCAGCATGAAACAGAGAGGGAGGGAGAAATATGGCTCTGTTCATTCCAAGGTTTGGCTGCATTCCAGGCTGTCTGGCTCTGATTCTGATGGCCTCCTGTTTTTCTTTTTTGTCTTACCTCCGGACTGACAGGACCCTGGAATGTCCCTCTCCCTGCCTGATCCAAACTTCAGTCATCATGCCACCACCCAATGTTTGCAGCTGGCTGAAAAAAGGGCAGAAGAGCATCACACATGTCATTTCAGCTTCCTTATTCCCGCCACTCCTCAGACAGAAAGCAAGTTTGTGAATTGGCTGGAATTTGGAACGGCAAACAAACGTTGACCTCTTCTCGCATGTCACCTGCCTGAGAGCCGGCAAGCAAGAATGATGTGAACTTCTTTTTTTTTTTTCACAGCACAACACCAGAGTTGCTGTGGAAATCTCTGAGTGGAAATTCAACACATTTTTTTGTCCCAGTGGAAGTGGGGAGAGACTGGAAACATTCCTTGCGGGACAATGGGCTATCAAAGACCCTAAAGGCCACTCCCTGTAGTTCACAGAAATGAATCAGGCAGCAACAGGTTACACAACAGCTACTACAGAGGTGTGCATGGAGGAAAACTCTGCCTACAGTTTCACAACCTGAATTAAGTGCAACTCCACTGTGACTCAACCTGAATGTCATATGATGATCTGAAAGTTAACCGATGCGGGGTGAGATGTAGTCAGAATAAAAAATGCACACTTGAAGTTCACTGGAAAAATATCAATTCTAAAATGTTAGTCTCAAATTCAGCCTTAGGCAAAGATATAGAAAAACTAGGATGCAATTATTTCCAATGCTGTTTCCCTTGTTTCATGATTATAGAACTACAAACAAATGGTTATTCTCATTATCTATTGATCTGTCAATTATTGGTGACGTCATGAAAAAAAGATGATTATTGTTGATTAACTTATCAATGAATCATTTAAGCCCAGAACAGGTAAAAGTGAGACTTGATTCAGATAAAATCTTGAATTCTTGAGTTGATTTGCATTAAGAGGTGAAATGCTCTCACTCGATTGGATTTCTCAATAATAGACACGCTATGAGAGATTTCTAGCGTTGTATAAGCAATGACTGCACCTGAAAGTGTGATAAGACTCAAAGGTTTGGGCTATATGAGTCACCAGGGTGTTTGACGTGTGTGTGTGTGTGTGTGTGTGTGTGTGTGTGTGTGTGTGTGTGTGTGTGTGTGTGTGGGTGAGAGGCATAAAAGGATGTTAAGTCATAAAAGTGGTTAATGTGCAGGATGGGAGGTGTCTTTTCACACCAGGTTGAAGGTGATCACATCCTTTTTGTCAAGATGAACAGTAATATTTGTAAAAGAGCCATGAAATGGATTTATTCTCTATAATCATGTGTACTAATTATTACAATTTAAGTCTCTGCATGTTTACTGCCTTAGTGCAAAAGCAAATAACAATGTGGCAGCGCACCTGGCAACAGACAAAATAATGCCTTTACAATCTGATCCTCAGCTTTGCCTGTTGAGGCAAGTGAAAGAAAGGCATAAACTGAGTCTTATTCTCCCCCCTGACAGTAAATTAAGTTTTAAAAAAAAGAAGCCAACAACCCAGCCCTGTTTGAACATACTTTCTTCAGCCATTGTACCTCCTTGTGTTTAAAACCCTGACCACTTTTAGTGTCTGTATCTAATCAAGCTCTTTAGCCCCATTATCTCTCCCTCCCTCTCGCTCCCTCATTCTGACCTTACAAGGAGAGGCAACAGGGTTGATGTCATTGAATGAAGAATGCTGCAAGAATCCAGAGAGAAAAGAGAGCAGGAGGAGGAGGGGTCTGACTGGACAGTTTATGAACAGAGAGAGAGAGAGAGAGAGAGAGAGAGAGAGAGAGAGAGAGATGCTGTTTACATAGTAATACACAACTCCTGAGCCAAAGTAAAACGAGAGAGAACTTGTTTGGAAGAATGCTGTCATTCCTTTTCCAGACGGAAAAGCACAGGGGGAGGGTCTAATAGCTGAAAAGGGGAAGAGAGAAAGAGAAGTTGCCATTACAGTCAACTCTTACTCAGCCTGGACCAAGAGAAAAAGGAGAACAAAAGGAAGAGGGGGAAGGAAAAAGGAGATACACGTTGCAGCTGCATTAACAGGGTAAGTAATTGTATTAAGAATCAGGATAACAGGGAGGAAATTGCATGTCTTACATCTTTGGGGAACAGACTGCCACAGGTTACCTAACGTTAATAAGGTAAGGTGAGCCTTTTTCAATGCAAGTATCATAGCACAGATTTACTAATTAGGCTAGCTAACGTTACTCAATGAGAGCTGTTAACACCTCAGGGAATGGCATCTTTGTGATGTGACAACTAGCTAGTGTGGCTGGCTCTGTCACATAGCAGCGGTTTATGACATATAAAAACTCCTGCAGGCTCTGGTTGAAAGATAGCTAGCTACCTCTCATTGGGTGGTGTTCCGCTGTTTTCCTAGCTGAGTGGCCGTTTAGTGAATAAGAACGTATTGTAGGTTGCAACCACAGCTGATGGACACCGACGATAAGTAAGGAACGGGCTATGCGGAAGCTCCAACAGGAAGTCCAGTTAAATTGTTGACAGAGCTAGCTAGCTAGCAACGCAACTGTAAGCTTGTGTTTACTTCATAGAGTTGCAAAAATATTAAACTTTATGGCAGCATAGTTAAGAGAAACCGTCTGCTTTGCAATATGAGGTAAGACAAAAAACAGGGCGCTGTTAGCCACCGAAACCAACTGACCAAAGCTTGTAACGTTAGGAGTGGTAATTTAGGGGTGTGCGCCGCGAGTAAAGCTACGTTACCGTTGGTTTGATTAAATTGATGATAATAAGGAAAGAGAGGTTACGTTACGTTTATCACACAATTGGTGGCTGGTCAGATTCGCAGGTGAGTGTCAGCAGTTGTCATTCAACCCGTTATTGGATATAACGTTGATTTAACGACGCTAACCTGTAATTGGACACTAACGTTTTCGAACGTCATGTTAAGTTTAAACTAACTGCTAAGTTAACGGTTATTAACCAACATTAATGTTTCTGATTTGCTCTCTCAGCCACACGGCTAGCTAGTTTATAGCTCATAGCTTTGTGACGTTTTTTAAAATTGTGTATATTGCTAGTAAGTGCATTATTAATTATTATGAATTAACCTAGCTGTCTGTCTTCATCTGCTAAGTGTTCCTTAATTGGTCGAAATATTCTATTCTCAAGATAAACTGTTTAAAATCCCTTTTGATCAGCTGGAAAATGCATCCTCCCAAAGCTGAGAAAAGTAAACACCATGAAAAGTTGACTTTTTAGAGAAATGAACAACCCCTTGATCATGACGTTCACAGTGAAGGCAAAGATATTATGCTTTCAGGCTATTTTAGCTCTTTCATGGAAAGAATAATGTCTAATCAATAGGGTGCCAATGTGGGTGGAGCACCAAGGTAACTGTTACAGTCCGTTTAACTTATTGAATAGTGCTAAGTAAATAGAAATCTGTTATCAGGTGGCCTGCTTTGCTGTTCTGTTGTGCCCATGTTGAGGAGGCTACAAGTATGGCTCTTTAAAATATCTTCACCATTGAATGGCCTATATTCATAACCTAGTTGGGATCTTGTGTGTCATGTATGAGAGTACGCAAAGAGATCTACCACAGCTCTGTGCATGGATAAAGCATGTTGGGAGTATACATGAGACTTATGGCCATTTGAGCATAGCATTTGTACAACTTTGAGAATGTAAAAAAACCCCTGTTATTATTAGTCACACAGCTGTGCTGTGCCTTGTCTCTCTTATTTGCCTTTTCATCAACGTTAGATAGGAGAGGAGCCTCAACCCAAGGCCACAGTAAGCTGTGTTTAAGAATAACTTAAAGCAAGAAGGCTCTGGCTTGGGTAAGCATGAGGTTTGTGTGGTGCTTCTGTTTAAAAGGACTGGGATTATAGTCACTGATGCATAAAAATCTGTGAATGAATATGATCTGGGAGATATGGAGAAACAAATGACCAAATACATAAATGTCTATATTGCTGCGATATTGTAGGGTTGCCTTTTGGTGCTTTGACACAATGAGATTTTAGATAAATAATCATCAGTATGTGGATATAATGACTAAGTTGGTTATGGCAAATAACAGAACAGCTAGAACAGTCTGGTAAATTCAGAAAATTGCATCCCTTTACTGTAATGCAGCCTGTAAAACCATGAAGAGACAACACTTGTGTCATGTCACGATATTACAATATCCAAAATGTATGACGATATCTAGTCTCATATATCGATATATTGCCCAGCCCTAATATGATCTATGAATAACTGTATGCTACCCTTTATGACTGAGGAATCTTCCTTAGTTATATCTTTAATTGTAGCCTGCGTGAGTCAGGACAGGCAAACCTTTTTACAGCATCCCTTTGTCACAAATCACTGCATGTCTAGCTCTTTGATTTTGTTTCTCACGGTCTTGTGACTCTTCTTTGGCCTACATCATTCTACTGTACATCAGTGCAAGCAGAAACAAAGTTATTTGGGTGAGAGCTTGACACAGAGCCCATTGGTTGACGTATTACCAGTTTTGAAATGTTGCCTGCTCAATCAGCCATCTAACTGAAGTCTGAGAGGGAGCACAACACTGGTGCTCAATGGATGTCCAATGAACTGTAAGATTGGACTCAAAAGGGTTGTTTGTCCCCGCATTAGTGACCCCCGGCCTAGACACGCTTTACCAGAAACTGGGTGTGCTATTAACATCAGAACAATAGAGAGTTTCATCAACAACACACTAGTCACTGATACAATCACTGACCAGACATGGAAGAAGTTAGTTTCTGTCAGGAATTCAGGTTCTCTTAACTGTTCGGGTAACTGCCTTTCTAAATGTGGAATTTCCTTTCTGTTTTTTATTTTTTATTTCTTGTTTTTATTTCTTTATTGTTTTTACTGATTTGGGAGCTTAACCTCTACCACTGTTTAAAATAAAATAAAAGGGACATGTCTTTTGGTAGAAAAACTGTAACCAAGAAATGTGTTTACTGAATTTATGTGGGCACAGTGGTACTTAAAGAAAATATAATGTATGTGTAATAATAATGTGAAAAAATGCTGTACCTACATAATGTAGTGTTGTTTTTTGAGAAGATTACAACAAAGAAGACTTTAGTTCAGTAAGGCACCATGCACCATGCTACAACACTTCCATATATGACCTTTTAAAAAGAAGTAGCACAGTATATAAAAAAAATTTAGTTCCTCCATAACCTCAAAGTAATGAACCACTGCTGAGTTAAACAGTTTTCCTTTTAATTGTGGTAAACTTCCCCTTAACAGCTACTGCATCAAGTAGGCTGTGCCTTCAAAGGAAAGAGGGTGTTCATGTGAAACTTATCAACACTAGTCATGTTTCCATCAACGTATTTTTATCCACATTTTGAAGTATCTCATTAGAAAATGTTGAAAAACGTCCTCAAATTCACAAAAAAGCCAATTTTCTAGCCTGTAAAAGCTGTCCAGCCATGTGGAGTTGATACAAAGTTCAAAAGCTACAGAGTACAGTGTGTGATTTATGCTGGGGCCCTATCTAAAGGCTACATAATGCCATCCTCCATCACAGCTGTAAAGTAGAAATGATTAAATGCAGCCTTAAGTGATGTCATTCGGTTCAAGTAGTGAGTGAGATGTAAATGAGAGGTTAAGGAAAGCACAAAAATAAGAGATAAAAATGGTTGTGGTCTGCCACAGAGCACAAGTCTGTACATCAGATTGTGAGAGTGAGCCAGGTAGGGCTGGGTACCGAACGTCGATACTTTTATGGTATCGAAAAAAATATTCCAATCCTATGAGTATCGAAAAATTCTTTATCTTTCGGTGCCAAATTTCGGTTCCAAAAGCGTCTTAGCGTGTAAGCGCAAGCTTATCTGTCCTCTCTGCATACTGACACAGAGCGGAGCTCCGACCGACAACACACACATACGCACACGGAGAGGTGCGGACGGAGTAAACTGTCTGCAGTTTTGTTGAAGTCACAGAGAGTCACGGTTGGTTTCAAGTGTGGTTACAGTTTTTTAAAACTTCACGCAGACAGCGTTTGCTGTGATATGATATTAATGGCGAGCCGAAAGCGGTCGCGGTGCTGTTGACGTTCCACTTCCTCTTACAAGCAGCCACAACGGTGGTTTCTCTGCCCTGATGACTGACTGACAGGCTGTCACTTTTATTAATGTTACTCTGAGTGAGCAGTTTTACCAGATTTTTTTAATTTTGATAACTGTTTTGATTCACAATTAAGGTGGAAATAAAAGCTTTGTGTTTAATGTATTTTTGTTGATGTTGAAATGGATTTTAAAACATATGGTATCGAAAAAAGTATCGTTAGGAATCTGTATCGAAACTGAGGTATCGAAATTGGCACCGGATCGAAAGATTCTGAACGATACCCAGCCCTAGAGCCAGGGCTTCACACAATCACTTTATCCTTCAGCAAAGCAGCAAAGATATAAAGAAAGAGAGGCTGTTTGGAGAGAAACAAAAAACGGTGATGTCATTGAGTTGTAGTGCCAAATATGTTCCTCAGCCGAGGGTCTCTCTCATTTCAAGGATCAGGTTTCAAGATAGATTTGCAGTAGGACGTCTGGAGCTCAGCGTGGAGCTGATCTCACCGTATTAAATCCCTCAGGCCCATATCAAGGACCAGATGGAACCTGACCACAAGTTATCATCACTGTTGAATAATTGAGGGGGATAGAGCATATTGTCTCTCAGAAACAAGGTAGCTAAAGTAAGCACTCTAATGAAAAGACTAAATCACAGTGTATACCCACCCTTGTCAAGCACTCCTTTTAGAAAGCCATTAAAACCTGAGGGTTTTGTTTAGTGTACTTCAGACTTGCAAACCTTATTTAAAGCCAAAGGCTTTATCTTCACTGTAACCAGTCAATCTGTTTTTTCATTAAGGGTCCAGTCTGTTCAACTTGAAGTACGCCTTGATACCAGGTTAATGAGTAGCCAGCTATTTTCTAAAAGACTGCAAAACACCTGACCTTTCTCTTTTTCCTTCTGGTTTGCTATTTTCTTTTTCCATTGGTGCAAACTGCTCTGCAAAATGTCCCTGTGTGCCTGCAGAAAGTTGGCAACCAGAGCACATTGGCTCTCCCTTAAAGCCTCACCATCTCCCCTTATTGATCCATGCAGCATTTTTCTGAATTATTGAAGTGGAGCTAAGATTCTATATTTTGATGTTTTTGTAACTCTACTTAAAGGACAGTGACATTTGAGAGTGAATCTTGTGCCTTGACATTCAAACGTTTGACTAGATACATTTTGTCTAAAACTTAACAAAAAATGTACTGTCGGACTGTTAAATTTACATGATGAAACATACATACTGTTACATACATGCTGCACATAGGCTACACATATAGAGCTATCTGATTTAAAAAAAATAAAAAATAAATAAAAATGCATACACAACATGACAAATGGTGAAGTATGTCCCTGTTTACATCAGGGATTCATAATGGGATGTCTTAGACTGTCTAATGGCACAGTTGACATATCCACATGCGTAAAGGACATATATGGTTATAGTGTTCTACATTTATAAATATTGATTTAAAGGAAGCTGACCCAAAAAGCAGAAGATGAAATGTGTCACTGCTTCCTCATCAGAGAAGCTGGTGTATGTCATGAGCCCCAGAGATACTTTCACAAGCTCTTAGGGTGTTTCGTCTTGTCAGAACATGAAGTGTTGCCTGACGCCTGTGTGTCCCAACAAAGTGGAATGAGGATGAAACACTTCAGCTTTCCCTGGTTAGTTTAGCTTTTACCATCAGCTGTTTTCAAATCTCAAGGCTATGGCTTGATCTCTTCCTGGAAAGGTTGTTTCCCCAAATGCAAACACAATTATATCTAAATGGTGTAAACAACTGATCTACATTTTACCCACAATGCAAACAAAGTTTTCTGTGGCTGTTGGAGAGATCTACATCTACTCAGCATTACGTGCACAGGGGATATGTGAGTGTAACAACTTTTAAAAGGAAATTTATCTAAAAGGAGTCCTAAAAAAGAGGGGAAAAAAACATTAATTCCATTCAGTTATTTCAGTATTTGCAGTATTTGGTATTTTGGGGTCATATTTCTGTAGTGAGGAGAAAACCTTGGCAACATTAACATACTAGGGTGTTACTTTCCCATTTTAAGGAAGAATATGGAGAGATATTGAAGCTAACTAAAGAAAGCTTTATCAAGACGATGAATACAACCCGCTGTTTTCCAGTCTGACTGGTTGCAGACTTTTTTTTAAGAAGGATTGGTGTGCCTTTAGCAGAGAGCCAAAACAATAAATGGACATTTATTGAAGCACTTTTAAATTCTAGATTACTTAGAAAAATATTCTCACACTCTTCTTTTTAGTAACCGTGGTCCGTGACATTTATGGAGGCATCAATGCTGTGTAACTTTTATTAGGACGTAGAGGATAAATGGCACACAACAAAGAGATAATATTTGCATATTGTTTGTTTACTGGAAAATGTTATATCCAAATTGTCTAATTTCTTCCACCTGTGACTCATTCTCTTACAGGTTATGTGTTGTAGCTGCATGACATTTATCTTTTACAACCTAAAAGCTGCATCAATAGTCCAAACACTGAAGGGTTAATCTTTGCCACAGTTGTAATCATTATTAATATTAGGTGCATGCCATTATTTCAGAGCTTCAGGGTAGAATAGTTTGTTAAACAGCAACATAGTGTGAGTTAAGACAGCCAGTGTGTGTACAGATGTGTGCCTGAGTGTATGGTTGTATGTTGGTGGAAGGGGGTCAGTAAGAACAACTGTGCCTTTGACTCAAGTTCATGTTTGGGGGCCAGTTGTCTGCAGGGAAATGTGTTCAGACTTTGCAAAGAATCTCGGTAGAGACACTAAAAGTAACCTCAATATTTGTTTAACCACCAACATGTGTGAGGTAAATATTTGAGCTCACCCTCTTTTTGACGCACCTCACATGAAAATGTTATGATAGTTGCTATCGCCCCTGTTTCACACTGGTATCCCTCCTACAAAACTTGCTTTTGTCGTGTGTTATGTCCCAGTAAACAATTGTCTCTGGCCTCTGGGAGTGCCACTCTGTCTGCTCTGTATACATGGCCTCAGGACGTGTTCACACACTTTTCTCTCATTCCACTGTAGACCATTTGCCAAATTGTTTGTGTTTAAAGAGTGACACTGAATTTGCAGAATGCCTAGTGGTTATTTTTTTTTTTTTTTTTTTTTTACTGCTATTTCACTAAATCCAGAAATAGTCAAAGTGCAAACTACATTTTAAGAGACCGTGCATGCCACAATAAACCTCCATTTTAATTAGTTTTTGTAAGACTTTAGGGGTTGAGACAGCTGTGTCCCAGTTATAAAGTACACAATAGGTATCACATTTGCATAGCATAGTGTTTTGGCAGTTGTTGATAATAAGAAGTTAGTGTTTTGTAACAACAGGAAATGTAAAACAATATGCATAGATTTAATCAATCAAACTGCAACTTTAGGAAGCTACTGCCAATTTAAAAGTTGGAAACTTGTCAGAGCAAAAAATAAATAAATGAATGATTGTTTGAGTTGTTTCTGTAGCTGTCTCACCATTTTTCTCCGTTTTCCATTTTGCAGTGCAACAATCCATCAACATCACTCTCTTGTATCGGAGTTAATATTTTGCTGTGCGGTGTCGGAGCTGTTGTCCATTATTGTTTCTTGTGTTCATCCTTAGAAAAGTACACAAAATGGAGGACTCCAGCAGCAGCAAGCCGTTCATGATGACATCCTCTTTGAACTTCAAAGTCACCGCCCCGTCCTTCTACAACCAGCCAAAGAAGTTTGCCTCTGTAGCACCACCACGGCCCAAAAGTCTGACGCCTCCCTCGGCTCCATCACCGACACCAATAGGCACAGCTGTGATTGGTCGAGTGGGAGATCTGCCTCCACTGCCCACTTTGCTCTGTGATGGTTTGTTTATGCTACTTTGTGAACCTATTTTGTGACTATCTTAAGTTATATCCAGTCAGCAGTCCTCCCCTGCCCCAGCCCCTGCTGCTTTTTACGCTACAGCATGCAGAACTTTACAGATGAGTATATAATAGAACACATCAGTTGTGTGCTACTGTCGTTTTAATGGATTGTCTCGGAGACAATAGGTAACTGTACTGTAATTCCTTTCTTTGGGACATTTTAGTCCCGTGTCGAGATAGTTACAGAGTCTCGTACCTTTGGTCTTGGGGGAATTTTACTTTTTACTTTTAGAGTTGTGCATAATTATACCACTAGTATGAATTTAAAGATGTCTGAGCTGATCCAAACCATAGACAAAGTCAGACAACCTCGCCAAATTAAAGGTAACCCTGTGGAGTTTTTGACAACTAGAAGAGCTATGGAGTACTGTTTTTACGAGTAGGCCCCCATTTTTTTTGTATTACGCGCATGCATGCGGACACGCATGCACAGTATTCCAGCTGCTGGAATCACACAATTCAGGTCGACAGTTGATGGCGTTTACATGCAAATGGGCGTAGCAATGTACCTGCAAAGGCTGTGAAGAAGACTTCTAGCAAGCAAACTTCTGCTTGCTAGCAGTCTTCTTCTTTACTTCCTTTGCAGATTTTAGAATTAGATTTAAACTTTAAATCTAATTTCCAAATATGTTATAACAGAGGAAATGCATTTGACATATTTGTTAGACATCAAGTATAGACATAATGCGCTTTGGTAAGAGACACTAAACAAACATTTTCTTTCTTTACAAGAAACCTCCACAGGGCACCGTAATACAGGATAACATAGATTGGGATACTGGCAGGACTTGGCTTTACCATTTGACTCATGTTCTCACTAGACATATAGAGTAAGAAGCCAGCTAATGGTCAATGACCTCCCAAACTGGCCACATCCACCCAGCAGGTTTTATTTTTATTTTATTTTTTTGCTATAAACCTACTGTATGATGTTAAAGAATATATATATATATATATATATATATATATATATCTCTCTCTCTCTCTCTTTCTTTTTTTCTTTTTTTTTTTTTTTTTCTCTCTCTCTCTCTCTCTCTCTCTGATAAGTTATTGACAGTGGATGATTAATACAAACTAAGTAGTTTATTAAGAAGCCGTTCTGTAACAGCTTTTAACCCTCCTCATTTCTGTCAGACTTCCCACCCCCTCCTCCTCCTCCTCCACTGGATGATGATTTGCCAGCCCCTCCCCCTGAATGCCAAACCACACTCAATGCCTCTGAGGCCCCCCCTCCCACCTTCCCCGCTCCACCTCCAGTGGCAGATGACCTGCCCCTCCCAGCTCCCCCTGAGGAGAGGGCCTGTCCGCCCTCCTGCCCGTCTCCCCCTCCTCCCCCACCCCCTCCCCCTCTCCCTGCGTCCGGTACCAGTTTTGCCAGTGCTGCTGGAAACCCACAGGTGAGTCATGATGGTATGTTCACCAAATAAGGCTTAAGTTGCTTTGCCTGTCTGCATGTATTCTCTTTTGTCTGCATGTAACTGCATTTCAGTATAATTTGATAATCAGTTAGGACACTGGAGGACATTGTTGTGGGACCATAGTGAGTCCATGGAGTGTAGGCAGGAAATACTAAGTTTTCCGAGATTTCCCCACAAATTATATTAGCATTAGTCTGGGGTAAATCACCCAGTTTCATGCGTCTAACAGGATTATTGCCCATTTATGCAACTGAAATAGTTTTGAGACATGCAACAAAAGGTTTATTGTAGAGATGTTTATTATAGGACTGCAACAATAGCAGCTGGTTTGTCAGGCTATAAAGGCATCAATGTATGGAATTAGACATTAGTAGCCACTGTGGTTTGAAAATATGGAGTACACCTCATACTTAAATCAGCAAAGAGTGTATGTTAAATGTCCCTCTGCAAACAATCCAATTACTTGCAAATTAAATAATTGAACAGTCAGTATTCTCTTTAATCCAACCAGGGAAATTAAATTAATTAAAATTAATTGTGACTCTCTCCTCCTTCTGTCTTCCTCTGCCAGAGACTGGTGCAGAAGCAGACTAGCTTCGACAAACAGCTTGATTCCCTAACCGATTTGCTGTCTGAGATGGAGACCAGGGGACCTTTCAACCCTAAGGTACAAAGCTTGGGGGATTGGAGAATACACTAACAAACAAACAAAAGAAATTATGATATAATACGGATAAAAGGATAAGAACAGATGAGAGGGGAAATGTCAGCAGGCTTTGAGCCTCCCAGTAGCAAATGAGAATGAGTCAGACAGAGGGGGAAAAAAAAAACAGACAAAAAGAAGGTAGGTAGGTTGTGGAAATAGTTTGGAGGGATGCCAGGTTGGACTCTCTTCATCTGTTCAGGTTGAAAGCTCAATGATAAGTGAACTGCACATACAGCACACCAGACTGAAAGAGAAAACAAAAAGTGAGGTAACTGGTGATACACACACACACACACACACACACACACACACAGAGAGAGAGAGAGAGAGAGAGAGAGAGAGAGAGAGAGAGAGAGAGAGAGAGAGAGAGAGAGAGAGAGAGAGAGAGAGAGAGAGAGAGAGAGAGAGAGAGAGAGAGAGAGAGAGAGAGAGAGAGAGAGAGAGAGAGATGCACACAGAATTGAGTGGAGAGTGTGATGAAGCCAGAGTGTGCTGCCAGAGACCCAGTGAGAGGGCCATAAATGGAGAGTGTTTTAATCCAACTGGGAGGTACTGGATCATGGCACAATAATGTTGGCTCAAAACTGCAAAATAAATGTCAGAAAGACGAAGCACTTCTGATAAGCTCAAATTGTGGAGCGCTTCCAATGTTTACTTTAATCAAAGTACCTCATTCAATATAATAAAAGTGTCTGATTTCAGCGTGCAATGTTAGAAACTAGATATGAACTTCTCTCTGTTGAGTAATAGTTTATAGTAAAGTTTTATGAACAAACTGAATCTGTGTATACAATAGCTTTACATTGAATTAGCGTTTTTCTGTGTGCTTTGATTTAAGGCAAAATAATCTGTAGAGAGATCTTTTTATTGTTAATGACATTGTTTTATCCACAGTTACCGAGCCAGTATTCGTCAGCACCAGCACCCAAGCCCTCAGCTCCGCCCCCAACCGCTCCTAAACCAGCTCTCTCCTTCCTCCCCCCTCCTGAGATGGGAGATCGCCCACCTCCAGCGCCCTGGGCAGAAGAACTCAAAGCCAGAACGAACCGACAAGCCAATCACAGCTCTGCACCAAACTCTGCTGCTCAGCCGTTTGCTAAGGCCCCGGCTGTGGCCCCCAAGTCGGGTTTTGGAGGGAGAACGGCAACATCATCAACCTCTCTGGCACAAAAACTGAACCAGAACCTACACCAGAACACCAACCCTATCGATGTTGCACCCAAACCTTCGCCTCCCTCTGCCACCAGCTCTTTTCCTCCACCTCCCGCAGCTCCCCCTGCACCTCCTACTCCACCAAACAATATGGGGGCTCCCTCACACTCTAATAAGATAAAGAGTTCTCCCTTTGCCAGTCAGGTGAATGCAAACCAAAACCCTCCTGCTGCTGTGCCTCCTCCCCAACCCAAGATGATGACATCTCCCCCCTCTTTTAACCAACCAATGAAAACTCCCGCTGCATCAATGGTATGTTCCACTTTTATTTTACTTCCATTCTTTGCTTTGCATGTACCATATAAAGGAACAGGAAGTACAAATAATTTAGTTTATAGTCAGCAGAACAGAATTATGCATTGGTTGGACCTTCACTAACCGTGTTTTCAAAGGTAAACTGCTCAATCGTAAATAACAAAATGCTCTATAAGGTATGTTGTATGGAACTATGTCAATAATGTATGTGTACTTGTGTGTGTGTGTGTGTGTGTGTGTGTGTGTGTGTGTGTGTGTGTGTGTGTGTGTGTGTGTGTGTGTGTGTGTGCGTGCGTGCGTGCGCGTAGCCCTCTCCACCTGGCCCAGTTCCTATCCCAGGTGGAGGTGTTCCTCTGAATATGAGGGAAGTGGAGGAGCTGGAGAGAATGACCAAGGACTTCATTAAAGACATGGACACACACGCACCTGTCATCACCTCCCCTCCTACAGGTACATACACGCACATATAAACAGAGGGTGGCTATAATATTTATGGTGACTAACACTGAAATGTGTTGTATGGTATTTTTTTTTAAATAAAATGGTTTGTAATATGAGAAGCATTTTAATATTCCACACAGGAAATGAATGCAAAACATTTATGGGAATATAGTCATAGTGGTCCTGTCCACTGCTGATGTGTATATGACCATTAATTTGTGTGTGTTGTAGGGTTGCATGATATTGACAAAATGTGATATTGCGATATCAGTATTAATTTCAATATTTTTAAACATGTAAAATTACAAAAGTTATGGGAAAACGCATCAAAACAGATTCATAACAAATTAAACAAGTTTTCTTACAACACAAGGTTTATTTCAACTGACATATTGTCATATTGGACTGGTTCAACATGAATAAATAAATAATGACCATGTCTACAGAACGGGACATGTTTTACTAGTTGTACAGTATAAAATAAATTAAATAAAAGACTTTTGATATAATATTGCGCAACGTGATATCACGATAAAGATATTGAGTCAATATATCATGCACCCCTAGTGTCTTGTATGAACTTTAATGTTGCAGAAAATAATCTGTACAAGTTTAGAAATTACTTCTTATAATACAATACTATGCTCCTTAAATTGGAGAATGAGACTATAATTAACACAGGCAGAGCTGAATAATAAGACGGATGTATTTGTGAATAATCCTGTTTGTCTCTGCCTTCCTCTCCTCAACTCCCCTCACTTCTCTCTAACCATTTTAGAGGTTTGTGGGAAGTGTGGCGAGGCTCTGTCCCGTACCCAGCCAGCAGTCAGGGCCATGGATAAACTCTTCCACTCCAACTGCTTCTGTTGCATGAGCTGTCATCGCCCCCTGCAGGGCATGCAGTTCTATGACAGGGATGGCGCACCTCAGTGTGAGGACTGCTATATGGTGAGGATACACACGATTACACCAAAAGCTCACACAAAAAAGTAGTTCATTGAAACATCTTTTATTATTTTGACTGTCATTGTATCTACAACTCACATTTTGGCGGTTTTATTTGTCTCATTTCATGTTTTTAGATTTGAACTCCTATGCTGTAATGTATACAGTGCACACTTCATTCTACATACTGAACAATGTGGACACAGTGACAATACCATCTCACTGCTCCTCCTCAGAGTTCCCTAGCAGTGTGTTCCCGATGCGGGGAGAAGATCACAGACCGCGTGCTGAAGGCAATGGGCCAGTGTTTCCACTCCCACTGTTTCCGCTGCAGCACCTGTTCCTGCTCACTTGAGGGGGCGCCCTTCATCACTGACGACAACAACAACCCCTACTGTGTCCAGGATTACCACAGGTGGTTACTGGCTGTTGATTTCTCAGTGCTATGGAAATATTACATATCTAGTCATTTCTTGTGAGAAGTGATTAGTTTGCGATGCAATGTATGTTTCCAAACATAGAATGTGGGAACTGACTTTTACCTACCTCTGCAGGAAACATTAGCTGTGTTGATGTGTTTTGAGGACAAATCAGTTTTAGCAGGGTATCGATTTTTTTTTTTTTACCCCATTTATCTACCTATCAGGATTACTGATAAGAGCAGTGGTGCTGGAAGAAGGAGGCAGCACTTCTTCCTCACTTGATTTGGACTAACTGAAACATATTTCTTCATCTCCTTCTTATAAAAGGTTAACACATCATGCTAAACTGTGAATAATAACTAAGAATCCTCACTACCACTAGTTGTCAGGCCTAGAAGCAACTAATTTGATTTGGTTCCATTAGAATATATTGCTTTTGGTGTTGAATATGTGAGAATCTGCTTAAGGCCATCAACTAACAGCCAGCTTTCCACCCTTCAATTTCAGGCGTTTCTCCCCTCTGTGTGTGAGCTGCAATGAACCCATTATTCCAGCCCCGGGCAGCGAGGAGACAGTCAGAGTGGTGGCTCTCGACAAGAACTTCCACCTTAAGTGTTACCGTTGTGAGGTAAGACATTTAAACACAAAATTGTATCAAAATATACATCCCATAGTGTATTCAATAACTCCTAAAAAGTAACAAAATGCTAATAAATAAATGTATTTATTTGTCCTGTAGGATTGTGCTCGTCCTCTCTCCATAGAAGCAGATGAAAATGGCTGCTATCCATTGGATGGTAGGATCTTGTGTATGAAGTGCCACACCCAGCGAGCCAAAAAAGCTGCGCAGTGATTGGCCGAAGCAACGTGACTCAGATTAACTATGAACCAAAATCCAAAAGCACAGGATTCATTCAGCTGCCGGTTTGCCTTTGCAGCAGGGCTTTATTCAGTGTATGTGCGCAGGTGTGAGCGTGAATGTGCTGTGTGAAAAGGTATGTTTGCATGCAGATACAGTGTAGTATTCCCCCATCTTTGTTCACTTAACTTCAGTGCAGAAGTAATGTACTGCATTGAAATAAACTCCCCTCAACTTTTATTCCCAATCTCAAACTCTCCAATCTCTCATCCAGCCCTCTTTGTGTACTAGAACGTATTTTTTGTGCCAATTCTATGTTTACGCTAAAGTTTTCAGCATAACTTGCACAAGAAGAGTTTGGTCAAAAGAGCAGTGTGATGAATATAAAGTTGCCTTTCTTTGTCACTCGCCTCAGTATTGTTAGTAGCAACATCTACTGAGATATTTCCATCGTAAGACTTTCACTGTCTGGTCTCTTTCCTTATGAGCATTGTAACTACATCGTTGTTACTGAGACATATTGTTACCATAGGGTGAGGAGTACCAGAGGCCTCCCATTTGACCACTCTGCAGATTTCACCACTCTGGTTGGCTATTTTGTAGAGCATATCTTTCACACTTTGGCAGTTGTGCCTGCAAGCATGGCTAATTATGCTTTTTCTGACTACGTGAAGTGCTTTTTATTAGCCAATCTAATCCGACAGCATTTTAAAGTTGACTAGGGCTAAACGTTGACTGCAAAAAAAGATAAACGGTGAATGTTGCTCTTAGTTTTTTTGTGATGTGAATTTATTAATACACAGGCATGCATTGAATTAAGTCTTGTTGCTCTCTCTTCTCTGATCATGATCTGATTTGATCATCACAGACTGTATAAGGGCAAGATTAGAACAAACAATCAGCCATTTTCTTCTCAAAAATCATTTAAAGCTGAAACAGTGTATTTTTAGATGCATGCTTTTTGGATGCACAAATTATGAACAAACAGGTGAGCACAGATTCCATTTCAGGGATCTCATATTTTAAAAAACAATAAGGTTATAAATGTCAGCTGCATGGCTGAAAGCAGGACCTATCATGATCGTTGCACAGTTCCATAGTGAAGTAAAATAGACTTTAAGTGTCACTTTGACTCTAAAGCCCCCGCACATAATCAATTTTGTATTAGTAGACACCATCTAGAAACATAATAGTAGTTTTTGATATGCATTTTCTTGGAATCTTACTAAAATAAAATAATTTTAATTTTTGGACTATTTTCTTTTATTAAGTATTAAGGTTGTACCAGTACTCAAATAGCCTGTCCTTACAGATAATAGATCAGTAGAGGCATTAGCTTAGAGTTTTAGTTAACAGATGTTAAAACATAGTGACGAAATATTTCCAAGCTGTTGGCAAGATTAGTAAAACAGTAACCTGAGATTCAATGTTTTGACTTTAATGTTTTTTCTCTCTCACTATTTTTGTGTTTGAGCCCAGATTTTTGGTTTTGATCTATTTTAATGTTACAGTACATACCACTATTCTTTCCATTACTCATCTTTTGTACATAAGTCTGTTCATGTCGGTTATATACTATTTTATTCTTATCTTACTGTACTGTGTTTCATTGATAAATGCTTACAATTATTTGGCTTAATTTTGAACCTGGAGATGTGCCTTCTCCACTGTTGTTCCTTTTGAATGGAGCCTGGTTTGCAGCTACAGAAATTCATTCCACAATAAATAAAATAAAACTGTAGTTAATTGTGATTGCATCGAGCTTGGTGCAGTACACCTCCGGAATGACTAACATGCCAATAGTTATTTAGCATTGCATGCTATCTGTGAAGGTGGTGGTGGCATTTCTTCTAGTATTATGTCTTTTGTTTGCACCAACTACTCTACCCTGCCTTTGTCATCACTATGAGTTAGTATATGTATGATGATGCCTTCACAGTTGCATTTATCTGGCGTTTTGTTGTATTATGTCCTATTGTATTACATGTGGATGCCTTTTTTTCCATATAACTTTTTTATAAATTCCTGTTTTGATATGTGTGAATGTGTATATGTTACATTATTTAGCCCCACCCCTCCCCCCTTTGGCTGTATCAAAAGATGAACAAATAAAACGCTAAATACCAAAATGTTTTTGTCTCATTTCTCGACTGTCAACTGTATAAGTAACCCCCGAAAAGTTTCACACAATTAAGTTTGTCATATTTGTTTTTGCCACCACATTCTCTCTCTGGTTGGCCTCCATGTGACAGCCACGAAATGTGTTTTCTCCCACACTCTCAATGATGTGCTACACCTTCAGGACGCCAAACTGCTCTATCAGTCGTCAACAGCCATATCTTGCACTGATAATGACGACAGCGAACGTGTGTGTGTGCATCTGCGATGGTTTACTTTCCAAGAAGTGCTTGCCCTCATTCAATGCGATGTACAGTAACAATGTATAGGCAATAGGAATTTGTTGGCCTCAACTTACCAGCCCAAGCCTTGTGTTTTCAAACCTTTAACCCTGCAGACAGGAGGAATTAAAAATAAAAAAAAGTTGGAGCCTTCATGTTTAGTTTCTCCTGGGTTCACAAATCACATTAACAGCCCCATGCATGCCTTAGAGCTGTTCTGGAAAGGAGCGTAAGACGTAGCCTGCAGAGTTTTTTTTTTATCAGCGCGTCAGATGAGAGAAGTGAGTGATGGAGAGAGATAGGTGGCTGAGATGACAGCTGTTTGACGGAGGGACAGCAGCAGGAGGGAGCACATGTGATACATCAAATGTAAAAGGATGCAACACGCAGGAGAAACAGATCAAGACATCCATATACTAAGAATGAGTGAAACTCCAATAGAGCTTGAGGTAGGATCTTTCCAAAAAAAGTAAAAGTTGACCATGTTGTTATAAGTTGTGTTTATTTATATATTTATTTTATGTCCAAATGGTTGTGAAGGCTTGCGTGTTTTTTAATTTCTGGAAACTGGAGCTGAGCCATATATGTTCCTGGAAAATATTATTTAAATGATGTGGTCTGGAGAGATCTGCATGCTGCATCAAATTGTTTTGCTAAGCTGATATTGGGGGTTTTTTTATCCGCATTTTCTGGTAACTTTGGAAAACGTGTACATAGACAAGCTGCTGTCCAGTGCCAGTGATATTAACATGCCGTAGGATTCTACCAAACTGTGAAGTCAGTGGAGTTGTCTAAGTATATAGTGAAATTTAAAAACTGGAACTTGGAATACAGTAGTCAGAACAGAAATTCCTTTGTTGGTGTTGTTGGAAATATTAAGAGGCCGCTAAGCGTTGTGTGGAAATGAAATGACTCCAGCTGTGATCAGATGTAAAGAATGGATGTGTTTTGGGGAGAGGTGTGGAGATGGTCAGGGGTTTCTGCGATACCAGAAATCACTGGTGAGTCTTGTGGAGATGTTGTGGGCCCCAGTTCAGTAAAAAAAAACAACATACATTTCCAAAAATATGATTGTGTCTCTGTTGACTCATTCTTGTTTCACTTGCTCACTTCCAACCCCAGCTATCAGTCCAGCCATCGTCACAGCCAGAATCGGAGAGGGGGCTACGGCCTCCGCCTCTGTTTCAGCTGCCCTTCCCCACCCAAGATCCCTCCAACATCTATCAACAAACCCAGCTCCAGCCTGAGCTACAGCTATCACAGAACCAAGCAAAGCCAGTGTGGATAAATCATCGAAGGCTGTTTCTAGTCTTTTTGGGGGTTTTCTTATGTGCTGCCATTCCGCTACTTATTTGCTATATGCATCATATTCTTCAAAATAGGAGCAACAACCAGAAAGACAAAGGTAGGCCTCCAGAGAAACACAACATAATTACACCATTCATTCAGAATTTGCCATTTTGTCTGACTCTTTTTTCACTCTTTCCTGTAGTGACTCCATGTCTCTCCCCAGCCTGTCAGTGGGCCTCGGCCCGTCTGTCCATGTCTGCTGATCCCTTCACGCATCCCTGCGATTACTTCTTGTTCACATGTGGATCCGGCAGACTTTCACCAGACAGTGGGGGGAGGCAAAGAGGTCAGGGCATCCCTGGACATCCACAGAACCAGAGGGAAAAGGCAGTGTGGCCAGAGAGGAGAGAACAGATTAAAGAGAAAGAAGACAGAAAACGGAGAGAGGAAAAAATACTGGATAGAAAAACTGTGCTGCTGCAGTATCTTAGGGAGATCTTGGGTACCTGTCTGCAACCAAACTGTCCTCTAATGTGCACCACTCGGCATTTTATTGCTTTATTCAATCATATGTCTGTATGAGAGAGAATGTTATAGTAATGTATTGTCTTGTTCTGTTTGTCAGAATCAAATGACAGACCGGGTAGTACAGCAGTGCAGAAGGCCAAAGGATTTTACTCTTCCTGTTTGGACACCAAATCCATAGAGATGGCTGGAGCAGAACCCTTCCTTACACTCATCCAGAAAGTGAGATAATGATATGCCCTTGAAATGGGGGCCATTGGCTGATAAATCCCAAAAGAAAGGCCGTCAAATGCAATGTTCCCATATCCCCTCTCTTTAAAGGTTAGGGGGAATAATGTGTCCGTTATTCGTTGCATCTCAGGCAACACAAGCCACAAAGAAATTATGCATCTTACCACCAATATGGCAGGATTTTTAGCTATGCTAGTGGCATGTCTGTAGCACTATTGCCCAAGCAATATATACCTCATCTTATGTCTCATGCATGCCATATATAATGATTGTATCTGATCTCTGTCTCTATGTCTCTGTGTATGCAGCTGGGAGGTTGGGCAGTATCAGGCCAGTGGAATCAGACTGATTTCAACTCCACCTTGAGCCTGCTCATGAGAGACTACGCCACCTTTCCGTTCTTCAACCTCTATGTGGGTAAAGACCCAAATGAAATTGCCCGCGGGATAATAAAAAGATACATACAGGCCAGTATCCATTTAATAATTTGTCCTTATATGCTGGTGGGAGAAGTGCCATAGCAAAGTAGGCTTATTGCTGTAACTCAAGTCTCCTCTCTGCCAACAGATTGATCAGCCTGATCTGTTGATCCCGATTGAATGGAACAGAAAGACGCTGAAGTCTCAGGCTAAAACTCAGGTTGATGACTATTGATTCAAGAAATGTATTTTATTGAATAAATAATGTTAGTCCATCCCACTAATGCATTCCTTTATCATTCTCCTGTCTCTTTTCATCCAGACGCTACGTCCCTTCTTGGCATCATGTCAGAGATACCTGGCACTGTTGGGGGCCCTGCCCAGCAGCAGCATGCTCCATGTGGGCAACTTTATGTCTCTGTCCTCTGAGCTCGCTGTGGCTGCTGCACCTCTGGACTATCGCCTGTCGAAAGGGCAGCTCTATCAGCGCATGACCATCAAAGAGCTACAGGTACAGGAGAAGGGGTGTGTGTCGCTATACACACATACTGTCTGAATCCAATGCAACAATTGATTTTCGTTATGTAAATATGCCAACAGATCCAGGCCCCTGCCATTGATTGGCTGGGCTGTCTGCAGGCCGCTTTCCATCAACTGCCTCTCATCGAAAATGATCACGTCCTTCTGCATAACTTACCCTACATTGTGCAAATGTCCCGCATCATCGGCAAATGGCTGAACAAGCATGAGCTGAACACCAGGTACTATAAGTGACACAAAACATCCCACAATCAAACATAGACTTTTCGGTTTTTCTTTCGTGACCTTGTGCTGCCTCATTTGAATCCACTCAGCGGCCCCATTCATACTTACATGGTCCTTAATCTGCTGCACACCTTGATACCTGCTCTAGACTCCAGGTTTTCTGAAACGGAGAAGAATTTGTCTGTGGCTCTAGGTTACACTGAAGAGGTGAGTCAACACTGACAAAGTCCTTTAAAAAAACATCTGTGAATTGGTTTGCTGAGTCACATCTTCATTATTGGCTTCTTCACCAGGTAGCCCCTCGCTGGAAACACTGTGTGTTAGAGACTGAGAGAGGATTTGACTCAGTTCTTACACACCTTCTCAGTGAAAGGACAGCACACAGAGATGTGAGTAGCGATTATGGGCAGTTGGGACATAATGAATTAAGCAGCAACTGAATTGTAAGGCTGATGTTTATTTAAGATCTTAATGTTCAACAGGCAGAGGAGATTATTCAAAATATCTTTTCCTCCTTCAAGTCCAAATTACATGAACTCAAGTGGACAGATCAGACATCTCTCCAGTTTGTGATGAAAAAGGTAACAAGTGAAGCAGGGGATGTTATTGTACTTCTTTAAACTGCATTTTGTTGGTGTTTTGATATCAATAAAGGTATGTCATCCTCCAGGTTCAGTCTTTAATTCCAAGACTTTGGACTACAAAACAGATCTCGAGTGAGGCCGAGCTTGACCTGCTATTTTCCAAGGTACATTATAGACCTCTACTGGCTCTAACACATTAGGTGTAACAACAATATTTTCCTCTTTATTTGATGTCATTCCTAGTTACCCTTCTTTTCACCTAAACTTACATAACACAACTTTGTCTAATGCAATTTGTATTGTACGTATCTACTGTGCAACTCAATGGGAAAAAAACAAATAGTAATCAGTTGATTCCAGATGACAATCGGCAATGGCACACACAGCTTCTTCTCCAACTACGTCCAGCTACTGTCCTTGTGGCAAAAGAGACTCCGTCAACTCTTGACTGAGCAGACTGAGGAGGCTGATATGTAAGTGTGTGCCTCTATTCTTAAAGTTGATATGAATGTTTTAAGCATGCTATTAATCTTTTCTCATTTCTTTTAGTCTGTCTGTCACACCATTTATCCTGGGTGATGAGCTCCTCTTTCCCATGGGAATGTTTATCCCTCCTCTCTTCCATCCTTCCTATCCTAGGTAAAGTGTACACAGATTTTACTATTAAATCGTTTTCATATACTGTAAGATATAACACTGATTGTTGTACATTTTAGTACACACTTTGTTTTCTTTCTTAACAGGGCAATGAATTATGGTGTAATAGGTTTCCTTATTGCCAAAGATATCCTCCACCTGATTCTGCCTGACAGTAAGAGGGACACACACACACAATTACCTTAATAATAACCCTCCACTTACAGATGGTTTGATGCAGTATCATATCAATCTCTCTGTTGTGTTGTAGTTTACTCTCAAAGTGAGACGGTGCATGCTGTCGGGGAATGTGTGTGGGCTCACTACCTCACTGTGACAGAAAAAGCAGGCCGAGGTGGGGAGTTTTCTCTCTCAGCGGCACAGCAGCAGGAGGTGTGGGTGCAGTATTCCGCGCTGCAGATAGCATTGCAGGTGAGCAGCCATCTTCAGGTGTTTGCTTCTGTGTGTACAACAACACTGAGCTCATACATCCACATTTTTTCCTCAGGCTTATCATCAGAGTCTGAAGAACCATCCAAGTGACACTTCCATCTCAGGACTATCACACACTCGTCTGTTTCTCACATCTTTTTCTCAGGTACTGTGCTTCTATTATTAGGTTACAAAGTCATCTCCTTTCCTCTCAACTACTGATCGCATGACTTTTGTTATATTCCTTTTCTAGGTTAACTGTGACTCAGACCCATACCATGAATTCATGCCCTTGGAGCCCTCCTTCTTGATTACAGTGATTTGTGCCAAATCTGACCTGTGTCCTACAAGCC